>NC_021162.2:24053721-24061619 GCF_000331145.2 Cicer arietinum | reverse complement strand
ATTGTTTCAAATTAAATAAGTAAAATACAAATTAAAACCCTTATTCTCGGTATCACCTATCAGAGCGCGGTTCCTCCCAAACTTGAACTTTAAGATTCATTAACCTGTAACAACTGCGATTTCGCAAACGCAAGGCCAAGCCAGTCAATCACAAACAACGAAGGAGGTGAGTTTTGAAATTATGATGATAGTATAATACAAGTAAGAAGAAGATGCAAACAATCATAATAGAACCGTATCACCACACAAACATTCCATCAAGAAAATATCACCTTAAAAAGTCAAAATTACTCAAGAAAAATTAATAAATTTCACTATAACAACAAATTGTCTAAGAGAAATTATCACCACACACGATACATATTAATCACAACAAAAACAATCACAATAAAATGCAATGCTATGCATGAGCTTAGACTCTACTTCACAATGTGATACCATTCTAACTCTGAAGTACTTGGTTAGGAGGCTTGATACTATGCCACCATCACGGTGGGTGGAAAATTCAAATTGGTCTTGTCCTCATAGATCCCCTCAACTCAACCCGAGACACATATACGTGACAGTCGAGGTAAACGTGCGTTGCGTGGTATCTCCTGACATTTGGAGTGCTACCTCCAAGTCACCTAGGAATTCCCCACCTGAATACCTCCAAGCTCTAACAATCTTGCCTTAAGGCTTGACAGCAGACCGCCACGATCAGGCTATTCAGTTGTACTTCCCTGGAATCACTAGGCTTGTCAGGCCCTACCTATATACAATGACAAAATAATCTTCACTTCATAAATTCACAATAATATCAAACACCACACATTTAAAGAAATTAAATCAAATATCACAATAATATCAAATGACACACATTTAACGAAATTAAATCAAATATCACAATAAAATTAAATACCACGCATTTAACGAATCAATCAATACATTATAAGTATTTGTATTCCAAATTTTAATCTCACAATTTCCATTTTGCACATTAATTAATTTATTACTCAAAGGGCTACTGCCATACGTAGTGAACCCCAGATGAATCGTTGGGAAATACGGTTTTCCCGATCATCTCACAATATATTATACTCATGAATTCAAACGCTCTCTCACTCCTTATCTTATTTCGACACTATCACCTATGAATACGATTCTACGCCCAAACTGTCTTTGTTCTTTGACTCTTTGTCCTTCAATCGATCTAACTCGACAGTTTATGGGCAAACGTCAAAAATAAATTATGAGGAGATATTCTAAAAAACTAAATTCGAAAATAGGTCAAATAAAATTACCATAAATCAGAAAACCAATTAGTGAATAATATAGCCACCTTTCACACGGTCGTTTTGGCGTTGGTTTCACTCAAATCGAACTTACGGTGAAGAAGAACGGTGCAAAATAACAAATTCTACAAACGGAGAAGTCGGGCATTTTAGACAGAAATTGGGGTTGTTAAAAATCTTAAGAATCATGTTCTATTGACTAATTAAATATAAGAAACAAAATAATCAAATTTGGAAGCAAATGGAGAAAATTTTCTGGAACAGTTATCGATCACCGGTGTCAAACGATAGGTATGTTTGGTTTCTTTTGGTTTTACTTGTGCTGGCCGAAAGCTTCCTTCCTTCCTTATTCTTTTATTTTATTTTATTTTGTTAACAATTTAAATCCTTTTCACACATGGGTCATGCCCATTAGCTTCCTTTTAGGTTTTACTATTACTATTTTTATTTTATTATTATTTAATTAGATTTTACTCTTAAATATGTGTCTAATCCATAAAACAAATTTTACTTCTTTCTTCTATTTATTTTTATTTTTTTAAATAAAACAAACAATTATAAAACTATTTTTTTAACTCTTTTTTTAAAAAAAAAACATAATTTAATAACCAACATATTACTAATATTTCAAAAGCAATATTTTATAAATTTAAGTAATTAATTTTTTAAAATACATTAATAATCAAAACTCTCATATTCAAAATAATCTCTATAATAATACTTATTTATGCAAACACTCAAATTAAACTATTACCATCGTTAGAGAATAGTCGAAATTATAAAATAAATAAACATAACATCAACACTTTATATTAATTACTAAATCTTAATAACTATATAAAATCACAATCTCATAACAAGTATATAAAAATAAAAGAAATCAAACACAATATCAATTTTATGTCAAGATAATTATTTATAAAAAAATAACTAAAAATAGAAAATAGTTATAAATAATTGAAATATAACTATGTGCATACATAACATCAGTCGAGCGCACAAAAAAATATTAATTACATTAATTAGGTACGCGTATATATACACGTAAAATCACATAAAATCTTTTTCTTTAAAGTATTACACTAAAATACTATTATTTTTTAAAAAAAAATAGATCAAAGAGTAAAATATAATATTTACTGTTTATACCGCTCATGTAATCTAATATTTATAAAACTAGCACATCATATAAATCACCTATTTAACGAAAATTAGTCAAAAAAATTTATAATCATATATTCTAATATAATTTTAACATTAAATTAATTATTTAAAATCATACTTAACTAATAAAATACTTTATTATAAAATTTAGGGTGTTACAGGGAGACTTGTGCCCTAGCATAGAAACTCAAAGACGGTCGTTTCTAACATCATTGGAGCAGTCTTATAATGAATCATTCATGAATCCTTCTTGTAATTCTTCTCTAATCTCTATCTCTTTTATCTCTGTCATAAGTAACTAAACCCTATTTGTTAGGGATGAGTGTAACAAGATGAAAACCTTATTTTTATGATTTGATTTCTAGTTATATGAATGAGTTTATTGAACTATTTTTCTGATCTCTGTGCTTAATGCTTTTTATTGCTTGATCAACATTAAAATGTTCTACGATTTGTATTTTGAAACGGAAGTGGACTTTACGAATGCTTGAGATGAGAAATTCGTGAATTTGTAGTCTAGACATAGGTGCAGGTCATTAAACCAATTAAGTTAGTTGCAAAGCAATAATTTACAAGAGAATTTATATACGGTAATGCTTAATTCTAATCTTAAATCTACTAAGGAATTAGGGGTTACTTTGGAATTAAAGGTTCTGTCACTAAGACATTAGGGGAAGAATAACAAAGAGAATTCGGTAACAATTCAATAAAGGAATTCAATAACTAGGATCAAATTAGACACCAAGGTTGGATTTGAAGTGAAACTCATCACTGACATTTTTCTCAATTTATAAAGGATCAATTTTACTACTGTTGTCCATTTTAAATATTATTTCAATCAATTTAGAAACTTTTTGTTCAATTTTATTAACTAAATAGAATTCATTAGTAAAACGCAATCCTTGAGTTCGACACTTGGTACTATCGTTTTATTATTACTTGCAACGATTCAATAGACTTGCTAAAACACTATCAATTTCACTATAACATCAAATCTTCTCATAAATTATTATCGCACACAATACATATTAATCACAACAAAACAATCACAAGAAAATGCAATGTTATGCATGTGCTTAGACTCTTCAAATTGGCTATGTCCTCGTAGTGTGACACCATAAACCCAAATTAAAATAGAAAGTAAAATGCATTATTTTTGAAAGAGATTCGCAACAGTTCCCAAATAGAGTATACAAATTTTATTTTAAACTATAAGGTTGAGGACGTCACACTCACACTTACACAAAATGCATGCATAAAAAATTTCAATTAAAAATCCTAGAATGTCGAATATAGTTGAGGTTTAATAAATAAAAACTTTTGACATAAAAACACGTTCTAAATTAGTTCATAACTCAATAAAATGCGACAAATTACTCCCACCCAGTATCACCTATCAGAACGTGGATCACCAACTGGTAACCGAAATGATTGCACTCTCGCAAGTGCCAAACACAAGCAACGAGGGGTGAACTTCAAAAACATGTAATAGTATAAAATAATTGAGAAGCACACGTAAAATATATTAAACACCGTATCGTATCAAATCACAATCAACAAGAATAATCAAGGTAAAACATTGATACAATCCACAACATCAAGTAATGTTAGCTCCCGACATTTGGAGTGCTACCTCCAAGTCACCTAGGAGTTCCCCACCCGAATACCTCAAAGGTCTAACAATCTTGCCCTAAGGCTCATTCAGTTGTACTTCCCCAGAATTACTAGGCTTGTCAGGCCCTACCTATATGATGACCAAATAATCTCCACTTCAAAATTTATCAACATCTATTTTCTCCCCTCGTTGACCTAGGTACTGTAGCGTTTCAGGAAGTGTACTGAATCGTTGCAAGTAATAATAAAACGATAGTACCGAGTGTCAAACTCAAGGATTGCATTTTATTATCGAATTATATTTAATTACTAAAATTGAACAAAAAGTTCCCAAGTTGATTGAAATAATATTTAGAATTAATAACAGTAATAAAATTGACCTTTTATAATAAGAAAAATGTGATGGATGAGTTTCACTACGAAACCAACCTTGGTGTCTAATTTGATCCTAGTTATTGAATTCCTTTATTGAATTATTACCAAATTCTCTTTATTATTCTTGCCCTAATGTCTTAGTGACAGAACCTTTAATTCCAAAGTAACCCCTAATTCCTTAAAAGATTTAAGATTAGAATTAAGCATTACCGTACAGGAATTCTCGTTTTAAATTATTGCCTATGCAACTAATTTAATTGGTTTCATGACCTGCATCTATGTCTAGATTACAAGTTCATGAATTTCTCATCTCAAGCATTCATAAAGTACACTTCCGTTTCAAAATAAAAATCGTTGAACATTTTAATGTTGATCAAGCAATAAATACCATTAAGCACAGAGATGAGAAATATAATTCAATAAACTCATTCATATGACTAGAAGTCAAATCATAAAAATAAGGGTTTCATCTTGTTACACTCATCCCTAACAAATAGGGTTTAGTTACTCATGACAGAGATAGAAATGATAGAGATTAGAGAAGAATTACAAGAAAGATTCATGAATGATTCTTGATAAAACTGATCCAATGATGTTAGAAACGGCTGTCTTTGAGTTTCTATGTTAGTTCACAAGTCTCTCAACTTCCAAATTGTCCAAAAGATCCCTAAAACAGTGAAAAATTGCATATTTATGAATGCTGATGTGCGTCGCGCTCGCTAGGCACAGGAAACGTGCTCCAGGCTCGCCTGGACAGTGCTGAACGGCTGGAAATGCGCCTCAGGCGCGGCTGGCGCGCTTCAGGCGCACAACATCTGCTGTCTGACTTACATTGCATGGTACGCCTCTTTCGAGTCTGAATTTGGTTCTGGTGTCTTCATAAAGGTTGTAGTTATGGATCTTAGCTTTCATTTGCACTTAGTTTGGCTCCAATTGGATATCTACAACTTCAGATATCACTGAAATACTCTACATAGATCATGTTCATTTCTCACCAAAATTTAGCACTACGCTAAAACAAAGTAACAACGCAAAACTCCGAAAAATCTCTACTTAATCATGGAAATAAGAACATAAATATTTTATTATATCAAAGAAATAAAATTAACAGAATATATCAAATAACTCCTTAATTTAACTAATGATTGAAGATAAATAAGACTAAAACAGTGGAAAAATATGCATATGATGAAGAGTCATCACAACCCCAAACTTAATCTATTGCTTGTCCCCAAGCAACAATTAATTTCAGATTTGGTACAGTTAAAGCAAACTTAAACTCAATTTCTCAAATCAAATCAAACTCAATTCTCAAAGTTCATGCTACTACAAAACATTCATCGTGCTCTATGGTTGCTTACAAAAACAACAAGATTTGTACACTTTAGTATTCATTTATCAAATTCAACTATCTCTTCACACAATCTCACTAAGATTTCTCTCAAGTATTTAGAAAGGGTTATGAATTTATCACTCAAATCCAAGAACATGCATCACGCTACCATAGGCTTGTAAAAATTCTAGTTAGCAATCACAATGCAGCAAACACATACACTTTTGGAGGACTTTCAGGTTGTAATGAGGCTTTGGTAAATGTAGGAAAATTTGGGATAGTAGGCTTTACTACTTGGAGTTAGGCATACATTTTCAAATTAATCTACCACTTTTTTTTTTTTTTCTTCACATTTCTCATTGTAGAAATTTTCAAACATTGACGATATTATTTATCAAAGCACACAATTTTTTTTTCTTTTTTTTTTCTTTTTATGAGAATCACCATCCCAAACTTAAAAGGTTGTTATCCCATGAGCAACCCAAAACTTAGAACTTTATCAAAATAATGAATTTCTTTTTCTACCTAACTCCAAGTAAGGTGATTTAATTAAAGTCAAGTATTTAGCTTGTAATGTGGCCAATAACCGAAATAAAAGGGCAAGCCTCAAAGGGGCTAACAAAGGGTAAACTTTTCATAGGGTAGTTAGAAAGGCTCAAACGACAAAATAAAATTGCATCAGTGTATGCATAAATTACAAATGATGCAAGTTAGAATTAGTGCAAGTTCTGAAGGGATAACACATGTCTAGATAATCACACAACAAAGAATGAAAGTGTTTAGGCCCAAAAGCTCACAGTTAGGATAATAAGAGTCAACATGAACTGTCAAAATAATGCTAAACATGTCACTAAAAAAAAATTATGAAAAATTGATGGCAAGTTAGACTTCTGCAACCACAGAGTAAACAATTGTGACACCCTAAACCCCAAAATAACATTTATAATAATATATACTAAATTATTTGAAGAAAACTTGCAGCTGATAAAGAAAATCTGTTAAAGAGAATAAAAACTTTAATAGCTAATTTAGGATATCACGTTTCTCTAAATACACATGTAACAATTCAACTTTGTTCCTCAATTAAAATAGTACTATATCAATGAACTTGATTTAACTAGAATTTCTTGATTTAATTCCCAAGACTTACTCGTACTAAGTTTTCATATAAAAAGTCATTTGTAATAACATAAGTAAAATACACATTACAACCCTTAATTCCCGGTATCACCTATAAGAGCGGGGTTTCTCCCAAACTTAAACTTCGAGACTCATTAAACTGTAATAACTGTGATTTCACAAACGCAGGGTCAAGCCAGTCAAACACAAACAACGAAGGAGGTGAGTTTTAAAATCATGTTGATAGTATAATATAAATAACGGGAACACGCAATTAATACTCAATAAACCGTATCATTACACAAACATTCTTCAAGGAAAAACATCACATTATATAGTCAAAATCAAAGAAAATCATTACACTTCACTGTAACATCAAATCATCGCATAAATTATTATCATACATAATACATATTAATCACAACAAAACAATCACAAGAAAATGCAATGTTATTCATGAGCTTAGACTCTACTTCACAATGTGGTACCATTCTAACTCTGAATTACTTGGTTAGAAGGCTTGATATTATCCCACCATCCTAGTGGACAGACAATTCAAATTGGCCATGTCCTCATAGATCCCCTCAACTCAACCCGAGACATATATACGTGATAGTCGAGGTAAACGTGTGTTGCGTGGTAGCTCCCGACATTTGGAGTGATACCTCCAAGTCACCTAGGAATTCCCCACCCGAATACCTCCAAGGTCTAACAACCTTGCCTTAAGGCTCGAGAGCATACCGCCACGATCAGGATCATTCGGTTGTACTTCCCCGAAATCACTAGGCTTGTCAGGCCCTACTTATATGATGACAAAATAATCTCCACTTCACAAATTCACAATATTTATTTTCTCCCCTCGTTGGTATATGATACTCAATTAAAACCGGCATCTCAAACACAAATTGAAATCACCATTATTTCATCAACTATGGGGTTAATTCAATATTCTCATCACGGTTTAGAACATCACTATCATCACAATCACTTAAACTCATCACAAATTTATAGCATCACTA
>NC_021162.2:24051629-24053510 GCF_000331145.2 Cicer arietinum | reverse complement strand
CCGAATACCTCCAAGGTCTAACAATCTTGCCTTAAGGCTCGACAGCAGACCGCCACGATCAGGATCATTCGGTTGTACTTCCCCGAAATCACTAGGCTTGTCAGGCCCTACTTATATGATGACAAAATAATCTCCACTTCACAAATTCACAATATTTATTTTCTCCCCTCGTTGGTATATGATACTCAATTAAAACCGGCATCTCAAACACAAATTGAAATCACCATTATTTCATCAACTATGGGGTTAATTCAATATTCTCATCACGGTTTAGAACATCACTATCATCACAATCACTTAAACTCATCACAAATTTATAGCATCACTAACATCAATCAAACATTATCACAAATTTATAACGTCACAATTATTAATCGTACATCATCATCATTACATAAAATTATCACAACACATCCATCTTTTGTTATCAGATCACATAAATTCATCTAATCACACATATATAAATTTAATTCGACACCCAATATCACAATAATATCAACATCACACATTCAAATAAATTAAATCAATCAACACCCTACAAATATTTCTATTCTATATTTTAATCTCACAATTTTCCATATTTTCATATTAATTAATTTATCCCTTAAAGGGCTACTGCCATACGTAGCGTGTCCCGAATGAATCGTTGGGAAATACGGTTTTCCCGTTCATCTCACAATATATTACACTCATGAATTCAAACGCTCTCTCACCCCTTACTTTATTTCGACCCTTTCACAAACGAATAGGATTCCACAAGCAAACAACCTTTGTTCATTGACTCTTTGTCCATCAATCGATCTAACTCGACAGTTTATGGGTAAACGTTAAAAATAAAATATGAGAAGACACTCTAAAAACTAAATTTGAAATTCGGTCAAGGAAAATTACCATAAATAAGAAAACCAATCAATGGATAATATAACCACTTTTCACATGGTCGTTTTGGCGTTGGTTTCACTCAAATCGGACTTACGGTGAAGGAGAACGATGCAAAATAACGAATTCTACAAACGGGGAAGTCGGGTATTATAGAGAGAAATTGGGGTTGTTAAAATTCTGGAAAATTATGTTTAATGGACTAGTTAAATTAATGAAATAACATACTCAAATTTGGGCAAAAATGGAGAAAGTTTTCTGGACAGTTATCGATCACCGGTGCCAAACGATAGGTTGTTGTTGTGTTTCCACTTTTGTTTCAAAGCTGCCCATCCATTTCCTCTTTTTTTTTTGTTTTATTTTATTAACAATTAGGGTTCACACATGGTTAAAACTCATTGGTCCCTTTATTTATTTTTAAATAAAACCAATAATTAATAAAACTAATGTTTTAACATTTTTTTAACATAACTTAATTACTAAATATTGCTAATATTTCCTAACTAATATTTTATAAAATAAAGTAATAAATCGTTTAAAATATATTAATAATCAAAACCTTCATATTCAAAATAATCACCCTAATGATATTTTTTTTAATACTCACATTAAAATACTATCATAATTAGAGAATATTCAAAATTATAAAATAAATAAGTATAAAATCAACACTTTATATTAAATACTAAATATATATATAATCACAATATCATAATAAGTATATAAATATAAAGAAAATCAAACACAATATTACCACTATCTCAAGATAATTATTTATAAAGTAAATAATTAAAATAAAATATTTTTAGAATTAAATAAATATAATTAAGTACACATTTAATAGTAGTCAAACGCATAAAAGAAGGATATATTAATTGGGTGTGCGTATATACACCTAAAATCGTATAAAATCTTTTTCTTTAAAATATATATTACACTAAATACTATTATTTTTTTAAAAATATATCAAATAATAAAATATAATATTTATTATTTATATCG
>NC_021162.2:24035804-24051300 GCF_000331145.2 Cicer arietinum | reverse complement strand
GAAAACTTAAGACCAAATGCAAGTTGTTAATAATTCTTCATCATAGTGCACGTTTACACAATTAGAAAGAAACAAATTCAAATAACAAAAATAAGATTGCAAAAAATAAAAGTTACCTATACCTGTGGGTTGCCTCCCACGAAGCGCTTCTTTAAAGTCATTAGCTTGACGTCTCAACTATTGTTAAGTGGGCATGTATGACAAGAAGAACACATCATCCTTCTCACCAAGAGATATATATTTCAAGTGAGGTGGCAATTGCTTGAGTTCAACCAATGGCTTATCTTTCTTTTTCTCTACATATTCATCTTCATTCCCCATTAATGTAGTGGGGAAACGGGGAGAGTAAGATGGTGATGCTTCTAACATGGCTATAACCTCTTTCACCTTTGGATCTTTACTTCCTTTAACAACATCTAGGGGTAGGCATAACACTCTTCCTAATGGCATAATGGGTCCTTGATGTTCAACTTCATCATCGACTATCGAATTAAAAATCTCAATTCGGTTGCACCCTTCTTTTTCGTTTGAATGCTCTATGGCTTTTAAAATATTGAAAGTAACTGTTTCCTCATTTACCTTAAAGGTTAAGGTGTCATCCGCCAAATGAATCATAGCTCTCCCTGTTGCTAAGAATGGTCTCTCCAAAATCAAAGGAATGCCATTGTCTTCATCCATGTCTAGTACCACGAAATCCATTGGAAAAATGAACTTATCCACTTTAACCAACACATCTTCCACCACTCAATAGGGGTGTTTCATTGAGCGATCCGCAAACTGTAACATCAATTGTGTGTCTTTGACTTTTTCAATGCCCAGCTTTTTGTATATGGAAAGGGGCATAAGACTTACACTAGCCCCAAGATCACACAGAGCCATCCCAAAAGTTCTATTTCCAATGGCGCACAGGATTGAAAAGCTTCCAGGATCCTTGAGCTTCGGTGGCAGCTTCCTCTGTAGTATAGCACTACATTCTTCGGTAAGCATCACTGTTTCACCGCCGATTTTTCTTTTCTTCGACAGAATCTCCTTCATGAACTTGGCGTATGTTGGCATCTGCTCTAGTGCTTCTGCAAAAGGAATGTTAATCTGCAAATTTTTAAAAACATCAAGAATCTTACCAAATTGTTTTTTCGTTTCTTCCTTTTTTTAATCTTTGAGGAAACGGAAGTCGAATTTCTAGTTTTGGCAGTGATTCCCTTTTTTGTACCACATGTTCTTCCTCCTTTTTAAGAGCGATGTGCTCCTCAACTGATGTCGGTGTGACTATTTCCTCCGAGCGGGTCGAAGTTGAAGTACTTCCACTTTGTTTGGCTTTAAGTGGTATTTGTTCACTTACCTTGCCACTCCTCGTTGTCACGACATTGACATTATTTCGCGGATTCGGAACCGTGTCGCTAGGCAAATTTCCGAACGTTCTTTGTGCCATTTGTTGAGCAAGTTGACCCATTTGAGTCTCCAGATTCTTTATGGAAGCAGAGTGATTTTTTTGGATGGCTCTTGACTCTTCAATGAAAAAACTTGTGCTTGTCACTAATTTCTCTATAGCACTCTCCCAAGCAGCCTTTTGAGGGGGGGAATTGGTTCGTTTGAGCTACTTGTTGACCCTGAGATCCACCTTGGTGATCTCTCCATGAAAAATTTGGATGATTTCTCCAACCAGGGTTGTACGTACTAGAGTAGGGATTATTCTGCTTCCTGTTATTACTCACAAAATTTACCTCTTCTAGTTCTTCTATCTCATTGTCATCCAGTGCTTCACAAGCTCCTTTTTTATGTGCTCTCCCACAAAAGTTGCATCTAGTATGCTTTAGTAATTTGATATGGGCCACTTGGGGTTGTATATTTAGCGCTACCATCCCCTTCTTTATCTTAGCGATGATAACAATATTTATCTGTTTTGAGAGCAACATCCCTTGAGCCAACCCAACCTCCATAACATTTAATTCCAGCATACAACTTCTTGATTTGCTTTCGCAGTTTTTTTTTTTGTTTATCTGGATCAAAGAAAAGTTCAGCAGAGGACTGACCTCGCATACAAGGTTAGACAAATTATGAGTAATGAACAGTTAATGAAAGATAAATAACTAAGTAAAAATTAAAGAGATTTAAAGCAGAATTTAAAAAAAAAATAAGAAATAAAATAAAAGAAGAAATTTTATTGTAGAGGAAAATATTTCAATTCAGTAAATAAATTAAATTCAATAGTGATATGGCAACCCCCAGCAACGGCGCCAAAAACTTGATAGCATTTCAGCAAGTGTACTGAATCATTGCAAGTAATAATAAAACGGTAGTACCGAGTGTCAAACTCAAGGATTGCATTTTATTATCGAATTATATTTAATTACTAAAATTGAACAAAAAGTTCCCAAGTTGATTGAAATAATATTTAGAATTAATAACAGTAATAAAATTGACCTTTTATAATAAGAAAAATGTGATGGATGAGTTTCACTACGAAACCAACCTTGGTGTCTAATTTGATCCTAGTTATTGAATTCCTTTATTGAATTATTATCGAATTCTCTTTATTATTCTTGCCCTAATGTCTAAGTGACGGAACCTTTAATTCCAAAGTAACCCCTAATTCCTTAGTAGATTTAATATTAGAATTAAGCATTACCATACATGAATTCTCTTTTTAAAGTATTGCCTCTGCAACTAATTTAATTGGTTTCATGACCTACATCTATGTCTAGACTACAAATTCATGAATGTCTTATCTCAAGCATTCATAAAGACCACTTTCTTTTCAAAATAAAAACCGTAGAACATTTTAATGTTGATCAAGCAATAAAAAGCATTAAGCACAAAGATGAGAAAAATAATTCAATAAACTCATTCATATAACTAGAAATCAAATCATAAAAATAAGGGTTTCATCTTGTTACACTCATCCCTAACAAATAGGGTTTAGTTACTCATGACAGAGATAGAAAAGATAGAGATTAGAGAAGAATTACAAGAAAGATTCATGAATGATTCTTGATAAAACTGCTCCAATGATGTTAGAAACAGACGTCTTTGAGTTTCTATGCTAGGGCACAAGTCTCCCAACTTCCCAATAGTAAAAAAGATCCCTAAAATAGTGAAAAATTGCATTTTTATGAATGCGGATGTGCGTCGCGCGCCCCAGGCGCAGGAAACACGCTCCAGGCTCGCCTAGACAGTGCTGAAAGGCTGGAAATGTGCCTCAGGCGCGGCTGGCGCGCTTCAGGCACACAACATCTGTTGTCTGACGTATATTGCATGGTAGCCTCTTTCTAGTCTGAATTTGGTTCCGGTGTCTTCATAAAAGTTTTAGCTATGGATCATAGATTTCATTTGCACTTGGCTAATATACTCTACATAAGTCATGTTGATTTCTCACCAAAATTCAGCACTGCACTAAAACAGAGTAACAACACAAAATTCCTAAAAATCTCTACTTAATCAAGGAAATAAGAACAAAAACATTTTATTAAATCAATGAAATAAAATTCACAAAATATATCAAATAACTCCTTAATTTAACTAATCGTTGAAGATAAATAAGACTAAAACAGTGGGAAAATATGCATATGATGAAGAGTCATCAGTTACTCACTCCATTAAGAGAACTATCATTGGCACATGTCGAATTCATCCCTATTCAATAAAACTCAATTTGAATTTCGTGATATTCATCAAGGAGGTAACATCATACGTCAACAAACAATCATCAATGCACATTTTCATAGTCGTATATTACATTCAAAATTTATCATCAAAATACACAAACTCCAACAGTATATGATTTTCACTCACATATAATAATACTAAATCATTCACACACACCACTTCAATTGAAATTGAATTAATAACAATTCATCACATTTTATATCATATAATAATGTCAAGGTAGATATAAACAAAACACAAAATACCTGAAATACATAATTCTACAATAATTCAACTACCACACAATCTTCAAAATTTAAATCAAACAACATCCTATAAAAGTTTCTAACTCGTATTTTATCCTCACCAAATTCAAGTTTTCTCATTAGTCAATTATTACTCAAAGGGATTCAGCCGTACGTAGTGAGCCCCGAATGAATTATGGGAAATACGGTTTTCCCGTTCATCTCACTTAATTTACACTCATGAATTCGAACTCTCTCTCACCCCATACCTCAATCTGACGCTTTCATAAGATATAACGACCAAAATAATTTTTAGCAACCATGAGATGTTGACATCGAGCAACAAGCAAGTCCAAAAGCGTCGACCAATTTGTAGAGTCAATGAAACATGGCTGATAATTTTCCCGGGGCAGAAAAATCAGCGTTATATAATTAATAAAAATAATAGGTGAAGAAACATATTCAAAAAATCGTGAAACATGTTATTAAAAAAGGTCTCACCGACGTACTGGAGCGCCGACAGTGTCCGACGTCAACTTCACCGAAACACGCAAATGAGTAGTGCTTCTTGAAGGTTTCGACGAAAGGAATCCAAATATACTGTCAGTTTTTCTGGAAGATGAACGTGCTAGCCGAAATTCGACAACACAGCTGCAACGTGGGTGAAAACCCATTTTGTGAAGTATAACGGTTGGTGATTCCAAGCATAGGTAATGGAAGAGGGAGTTTCGTGGAGTCCAAATATGGCCTCGGTTTTCGTTGGTGATAGCTATGGTGCCCGAAATCTTGATCAAATGGTGGATGTGTGATTTTTGACGAAGATAAATAAGACGTTTCAATTTGCGATTGAAGTTGGGAATGAAAGAGGAGGTCACAACAATCACGAATGTGGTCTCAGTTTTGTAAGGCATCCACTGTAATGATCGTGGTCGACGAAAAAAGAGAAGGAGGAGAACGGTTGTGGCGGTGCATACACGAAGAAGAAGAAGGACACGCGTAGTGTGTTTTGTTCTCATTCTCTTTTTGGTTTTCTATATTATTATTATTATTATTATTATTATTATTATTATTATTATTATTATTATTATTATTATTATTATTATTATTATTATTATTATTATTTATTATTATTATTATATTTTACTCTTGCATAGAGGCCTAATCCATAAAACACATCTTACTCATTTCTTTTAATTTTTTATTTTTATTTTTTATTTTTAAACACAATATAATTTCTAAAATATTATTAATATTTCAAAACTAATATTTTATAAAATAAAATAATTAATCTTTTTAAAATACATTAATAATTAAAATTCTCATATTCAAATTAATCACTATAATTATTCTTATATTTTTCAAATACTCACATTAAAATGCTATCATCATTAGAGAATATTTGAAATTTAAAAAAAAATAAATATAACATCAAATTATTTATCTACAATAATATTTAATTAAGAAAATAATTTATTATAAAATTTCAGTAATATTTTAAAATAAAATAATTAATCTTTTTAAAATACATTAATAATTAAAATTCTCATATTCAAATTAATAACTATAATTATTCTTATATTTTTCAAATACTCACATTAAAATGCTATCATCATTAGAGAATATTTGAAATTTAAAAAAAAATAAATATAACATCAAATTATTTATCTACAATAATATTTAATTAAGAAAATAATTTATTATAAAATTTCAGGTGTTACACATCGATCCCCTCAACTCAACCCGAGACACATATACGCGATAATCGAGGTAAATGTGTGTTGCGTGGTAGCTCCCGACATTTGGAGTGCTACCTCCAAGTCACCTAGGAATTCTCCACCCGAATACCTCCAAGGTCTAACAATCTTGCCTTAAGGCTCGACTGCAGACCTCCACGATCAGGCTCATTCAGTTGTACTTCCCTGGAATCACTAGGCTTGTCAGGCCCTACCTATATGATGACAAAATAATTTTCACTTCACAAAATCTATATATTTATTTTCTCCCCTCGTTGGTATATGATACTCCATTAAAACCATCATCTCAAAAACAAATTGAAATCACCATTATTTCATCAACTATGGGGTTAATTCAATATTCTCATCACAATTTATAACATCACTATCATTAATCATACATCATCATCATAACATAAACTCATCACAAATTTATAGCATCACTATGATCAATCAAACATCATCACATAAACTTATCACAAATTTATAACATCACAATTATTAATCATACATCATCATCATCAATTAAAATTATCACAACACATCCATCTTTTGTTATCACATCACATAAATTCATCTAATCACACATATATATAAATTTAATTCGACACCCAATATCACAATAATATCAATATCACACATTTAAAGAAATTAAATCAATCAAAACCTTACAAATATTTCTATTCTATATTTTAATCTCACAATTTCCATATTTGCACCTTAATTAATTTATCCCTCAAAGGGCTACTGTCGTACGTAGCGAGCCCCAGATGAATCATTGGGAAATACAGTTTTCTCGTTCATCTCACAATATATTATACTCATGAATTCAAACGCTCTCTCACCGCATACCTTATTTCGACGCTTTCACACACGAATACGATTCCACGAACAAACAACATTTGATCATTGATTCTTTGTCCTTCAATCGATCTAACTCGACAGTTTATGGGTAAACATTAAAACTAAATTATGAGAAGATACTCTTAAAAACTAAATTCGAAATTCAGTCAGGGAAAGTTGCCATAAATCAGAAAACCAATCAATGGATAATATAGTCACTTTTCACACGGTCGTTTTGGCGTTGGTTTCACTCAAGTTGGACTTATGGTGAAGGAGAACGGTGCAAAATAACGAATTCTACAAACGGAGAAGTCGAGAGAGAAATTGGGGTTGTTAAAAATCTAGAAAATTATGTTTAATTGACTATTTAAATGAATGAAATTACATACTCAAATTTGGGCGAAAATGGAGAAAGTTTTTTGGAACAGTTATCGATCACCGATGTCAAATTGTTGTGTTTCCTCTTTGGTTTTACTGCTGCCCTTCCAACTCCCTTCCCTTTTTTGTTTGTTTTATTTTATTAACAATTAGGGTTCACACATGAGTCAAACTCATTGGTCTCTTTATTTAGGTTTTTGTTTTACTATTACTATTTTTATTTTGTTAAAACAAAATTAATAATTATTTAATCTCCTTTTTAATATTCTTCCAAACACAGTTTTCCAAACATTACTAATATTTTATAAATTAGAGTAATTAAAATAATCAATATAAAAAATACATATTACTAATAATTGAAACTCTCACATTCAAAATAATCGATACAATTATACTTATTTCTCAAAATACTCACATTATAATAATACCAGCATATTAGAAAATAGTCAAAATTATAAAATAAATAAATATAACATCAATATTTTATATTAATTACTAAATCAATATATATAATCACAATTTCATAACAAGTATATAAAAATAAACGAAATCAAACTCAATATCAATTTTATCTCAAGATAATTAGTTATAAAAAATAACTTAAAATAGAAAATAGTTATAAATAATTGAATATATAACTATGTGCATACTTTATATGAGTTAAACGCACAGAAAAATATTACATTAATTTGGTACGAGTATATACACATAAAATATTCTAAGACCTCTTTCATTAAAATATTACACTAAAATACTATTTAGAGAAATATATAAAATATAATATTTGTTATTTAGATTGCTCATGTAGTTCAATATGTATAACAGTAGCACATAATCTAAACCACCCATATAACAAAAACTAATCACGAAATTTATTAACATGTATTCTAAAATAATTTTAAAAATTCTCATTATTTATTTCTCCCCTCGTTGACAAAACTCATTATCCAAATAATTTTATAGTTTATTATAAAATTTGGGGTATTACATCTCCACTTCACATATTCTCATTATTTATTTCTCCCCTCGTTGGCCTATGATACTCCATTAAGACAGTCATCTCAAACACAAATTAAATCACCATTATTTCATCTACTATGGGATTACTTCAATATTCTCATCACAAAATTTATAACATCACAATTCTTAATCATACATCATTATCATCACATCAAATTATCACAATGCATTCATCTTTTATCATCACATCACATAAACTCATCTAATCAAACATATACATAAAATTCATTTGACACTCAATATCACAATAATATCAAATACCACACATTTCAAGAAATTAAATCAATCAACACCTTACAAATATTTCTATTTTATATTTTAATCTCACAATTTTCATATTTGCATATTAATTAATTTATCCCTCAAAGGGCTACTACCATATGTAGCGAACCCCAGATGAATCGTTGGGAAACACGGTTTTTATGTTCATCTCACAATATATTATACTCATGAATTCAAATGCTCTCTCACCCTTTACCTTATTTAGACGCTTTCTCAAACACATAAATCAACATAAATTTTCAATGGCAACTGTAGATCGACAACGTCCAGCGAGCAAGTCCAAATAAACGACGAGTTCACAAAATCGTTGAGACGTGACTGATAAATTATGCGGAGCATAAAAAAATGTTAAATAATTAATAATAATTTTAGGAACAAATTTGGAGTGAAAACAATGAGTAGTGCTTCTTGAAGGTTTTGACGAGAGGAATCCAAAAACGATGTCAGTTTTTTGAGACGTCAAACGTGGTGATCGGGATCGGTGAAAAATAGTTCGCCAAAGGAAAGAAACGCAGTTGTTTCTGATTAAACGGAGTCACAATCGATAAAATTGATGCCAAAAATGGTTTCAGTGGCCGATGTTGTATGGGATAGAGGTTGGGATCGTTTCCAATGGCAAGAAAATGGTGAGGATGAATTTGAGACAAAAAGGGTTTCTTTTGATGAATTTGAGACAAAAAGGGTTTCTTTTAGTGCAGATGGAAGGGTGCAGGTAGCAGATGTATATGTACATGAGTAAAACAGCCGGTAAGGCCCAACACAGGGGAGTCTAGTCTGTGTGTGATGCAGGAATGGAGGTGTAATGAGCAATTCGCAGGTGTAGGAAATAAAAAGTCCAAATAGTAGTAGCCCAAATTAATAGGCAGTAGAAAATATGGGTGTAAACAGTCATATGGTCCAAATTTTTTTTTTTTATTTCTAAAAGTCCTTAATAAATAAATAGTTTATTTTACTTTTCTAGAAACTTTTTCTCCAAAATACTCATTTTAACATAATATTATCTATCCTTAACATAGATAAATATAATTTTAACCAAAACTCTCATATTCAAAATAATAACTATGATTATTACTATAACATTTTTCAAAATAATCACATAAAAATATAAAATCTTTATAGAATAGTCGAAATGATAAAATAAATAAATATAACATCAACAATTTATATTACTTACGAATTAAAAATAAATATGTGCAACTATATAAAAATAAAGAAAATCAATATTAAAATTAATAATATATCAAAATAATTATTTGTAAAATAAATAATTAAAATAACATATATTTATAAATAATTAAATATAATTATTTGTACACTTAACATCAGTTAAAGATATAAGAAAATATCACATTATTTGCAAATGCACATATACATGTAGAGTCGCCTAAAATCTTATTCTTTAAAATATATACACTAAAATACTATTATTTATAGAAAAATATATAAAATAATAAAATATAATATTTGTTATTTATATCACTTATTTAGTCAAATATATACAAAATTAGTGTATCATAGAAAGCTCCCATATAACGAAAGTTAGTCACAAGATTTATCCACATATATTCTAAAATTGTTTTAACACCAAATTAATTATCTAAAATCCTATTTTTATTAGGAAAATATTTATTATAAAATTTGGGGGGTTACAGCCACGATCAGGTTCATTAAGTTGTACTTCATCGGAATCACTATGTTTGTCACGTCCTACCTATATGATGACCAAATAATCTCCACATCAAAAATTATCAACATCTATTTTCTCCCCTCGTTGGCCTAGGTTACTCACTCCATTATGAGAACCATCATTGGCAAATGTCGAATTCATCACTATTTAATAAAACGCAATATGCATTTCGTGATATTCATCAAGGTGGTAAAATCATAAGTCAACAAGTAATCATCAATGCAGATTTTCATAGTGATATATTACATTTCAAATTTATCATCATAATACACAAACTCCAACAATATATGATTTTCACTCACAAATAATAATACTAAATGATTCACACACACCGCTTCAAATAAAATTGAACTAAAAACGATTCATCATATTTTATATCATATAACAATATTAAGGTAGATATAAACAAAACACAAAATACGTCAAATACACAATTCTACAATAATTCAACTACCACACAATCTTCAAAATTTAAATCAAACAACAACCTAGAAAAGTTTCTAACTTGTATTTTAATCTCATCAAATTCAAGTTTTCTCATTAGTCAATTATTACTCAAAGGGCTTCAGCCGTACGTAGCGAGCCCCAAATGAAGTAATGGAATACGGTTTTCCCGTTCATCTCACTTAATTTACACTCATGAATTTGAACTATCTCTCACCCCATACCTCAATATGATGTTTTCATAAGATATAAGGAACTGACTAATTTTCTGAAACCATGAGATGTCAACAACGCGCAACGAACAAGTGCAAAAGCATCGACGAATTTGCATAATCAATGAAACAGGACTGATAATTTACGCGAGGCATAAAAATCAGCATTACATAATTATAACAATATTAGGCGAAGAAACATATTCAAAATATCGTGAGAAAAAGTTATTAGAAAATGTCTCACCGACGTGTTGTAGCGTTGACAGGGTCCGACGTCAACTTCACCAAAACACATGAATGAGTAGTGCTTCTTGAAGGTTTTGACGAGAGGAATCCAAAAATTGATGTCAGTGTTTTAGGATGATGAACTTGTTGGCCGGAAATCGGCAACACAGCCGCGACGATGATGTAAACCCATTTTTTGAAGTATAACGGTTGGCGATTTCAAGCATGATCTCAATTTTAGTTGGTGATAGTCGTGGTGGCCGGAATCTTTATCAAAAGGTGGAGGTGTGATATTTGACAAAGAGTAATAAGGCGTTTAAGTTTGCGATTCAAGTTGGGAATGAAAGAGATAACAACGATCACAAATGTGGTCTGGGATTTGCACAACACCTGTTATAATAGTTATAATTCAAGAGACAAGATGATGAAGACATAAGAATTGAGGCAGAGACGGAGCTTACAAAGAAGATGAGGACGCGTACTTCTGTTCTCCTTTTTTTTCTTCATTTAATTATTATTATTATTATTATTATTATTATTATTATTATTATTATTATTATTATTATTATTATTATCATTATCATCATTATTACTGTTATTATTATTATTATTAATTAGATTTTAGTTGGGGTTACCCATACAAAACATTCTACTCATTTCTTTTATTTTTTATTTTTAAAATAAAACCAACAATTACCAAAACTAATTTTTATTAATATATATATATATATATATATATTTTAAACACAATTTAATTTCTAAAATATTACTAATATTTCAAAATTAATATTATATAAAATAATTAAAGTTATTAATCTTTTAAAATACTTTAATAACCAAAATTCTCATATTCCAAATAATCACTATAATAATACTTTTTTTTTCAAATACTAGAATTAAAATATTATCATCATCAGATAATAGTCGAAATTTTAAGATAAATAAATATAACATCAAAACTTTATATTTATTACTAAATTATAATAAATATATATATAAAATCACAATGTTATAAAAAAAATATAACAATAAAGGAAATCAAACACAATATCCTTACTATTCCAAGATAATTATTTACAAAATAAATAACAAAAAATAGAAAATAGTTATAAATAATTGAAATATAACTACGCGAAGGAAGCATTATATTAATTGGGTACGTGTATATACACGTAAAATCACATAAAATCTTTTTCTTTAAAATATTACACTAAAATACTATTATTTTTAGAAAAATATAAATAAAATAATATAATAAATATTTATTATTTATATAACTCATTTAATATAATACGTATCAAACTAGCACATACCATATAATGAAAATTAGTAACAAAATTTATCAACATTTACTTTAAAATAATTTTAACATCAAATTAAGTATAATTACTTGATTTAATTCTAAAGTCGTTTCAAAATAAATAAGTAAAATAAGTAAAATAAATAAGTAAAATAAAAATTACAACCCTTATTCCCGGTATCACCTATCAGAGCGGGGTTTCTCCCAAACTTGAATTTCAAGACTTATTAACCTGTAACAACTGCGATTTTGCAAACGCAGGGCCAAGCCAGTCAAACACAAACAACGAAGGAGGTGAGTTTCAGAATCATGTTAATAGTATAATATAAGTAAGAAGAACACGCAACAATCATAATAGACCGTATCATAATCACATTACGATATATCAAAATATTTAAGTAAATCGTATCATATTATAACATCAAATTCACTTAAGTAAGATAATCATCTCATTATAATATGCATCAAATTATCTAAGAGTAATTATTATTACTTTTGAAACACATCAATCACCACAAAACAATCACAAGTAAATGCAATGCTATGCATGAGCTTAGACTCTACTTCACAATGTGGTACCATTCAAACTCTGAAGTACTTGGTTAAGAGGCTTGATACTATGCCACCATCTCGGTGGACGAACAATTCAAATTGGCCCTGTCCTCATAGATCCCCTCAACTCACTAGTCTTGTCAGGCCCTACCTATATGATGACAAAATAATCTCCACTTCACAAATTCTCAATATTTATTTTCTCCCCTCGTTGGCCTATGGTACTTCATTAAGACCTTCATCTCAAACACAAATTGGAATCACAATATTCTCATCACAATTTATAACATCACTATCATTAATCACACGTCATCACATATACTCATCACAATCTTATAACATCAATCTCATCAATCATACATCATCACATTGACTTATCACAAATTTATAACATCATTATTCTTAATTATACATCACCATAATCACATAAAACTTATTAAAATGCATCCACCTTTTATTATCACATCACCTAAACATGTCTAATCAAACATATACATAAAATTCATTCGACATCCAATATCACAATAATATCAAATATCACACATTTAACAATAATAAACCAAATATCACAATAATATCAAATGTCACACATTTAACGAAATTAAATCAAATATCCCAATAATATAAAATGCCCAACATTTAACGAAATTAAATCAAATATCACAATAATATTAAATATCACATGTTTAACGAATCAATCAACACCTCACAATTTCTATTTTGCATATTAATTAATTTATCACTCAAAGGGCTACTGCCGTACGTAGCAAGCCTCGGATGAATCGTTGGGAAATACGGTTTTCCCGTTCATCTGACAATATATTATACTCATGAATTCAAACGCTCTCTCACCCCTTACCTTATTTTGACGCTTTCACACACAACTACGATTCATGTGACACCCTAAACCAAATTAAAATAAAAGTAAAATGCACTAGTTTTGAAAGAGATTCGCAGCGGTTCCAAAATAGAGTATAAAAATTATTCCTTTAAACTATAAGGTTTAGGACGTCACATTCACCCTTACACAAAATGTTTGCATAAAAATTTTCAACACAAAAATCTTTTAGTATCGAATAGAATTGAGGCTTATTAAATAAAAATTTCCGACATAAACACACGTTCTAAACTTAGAGACAATTAATTTCTACATCCGAATAAAAGATAAAAATAACACAATTGATCGAACGAATTTACAAAAATCTAAATTAGCTCATAACTCAACAAAATACGACAAATTACTCCCACCCAGTATCACCTATCAGAGCGTGGATCACCAATCGATAACCTGAAATGACTGCGCTCTCGCAAGCGCCAAACACAAGCAACGAGGGGTGAGCTTCGAAAACATGTAATATTATAAAATAATTGAGAAGAACATGTAAAATATATATAACACTGTATCATATCAAATCACAATCAACAAGAATAATCAAGGTAAAATATTGATACAACCCACAATATCAAGTAAGTAACCAAACAAATCAAGTAATGTTATGCATGCTCTTATACTTTGTACTCCTTCTTTTTCTTTGGTACCATTCTAACTCTAAAGTACTTGGTTAGGAGGCTTGATACTATGCCATCACGCAAGTGGACGGACAATTCAATTTGGTCGTGTCCTCATAGATCCTCTCAACTCAACCCGAGATACATATACGCGACAGTTGAGGTAAACGTGTGTTGCATGGTAGATCCCGACATTTGGAGTGCAACCTCCAAGTCACCTAGGAGTTCCCCACCCGAATACCTCCAAGGTCTAACAATCTTGCCCTAATGCTCAACAGCAGACCGCCACGATCAGGCTCATTCCGTTGTACTTCTCCAGAATCACTAGGCTTGTCAGGCCATACCTATATGATGACCAAATAATCTCCATTTAAAAACTTATCAACATCTATTTTCTCCCCTCGTTGGCCTAGGTTACTCACTCTATTAAGAGAACCATCATTGGCACATGTCGAATTCATCACTATTCAATAAGATGCAATATGCATTTCATGATATTCATCAAGGCGGTAACATCATAAGTCAACAAACAATCATCAATTCACATTTTCATAGTCTTATATTACATTCAAAATTAATCATCATAATACACAAAATACCACAATATATGATTTTCACTCACAGATAATAATACTAAATCATTCACACACACCACTTCAATTGAAATTGAATTAATAACAATTCATCACATTTTATATCATATAACAATGTCAAGGTAGATATAAACAAAACACAAAACACATAAAATAAATAATTCTACAATAATTGAACTACCACACAATCTTCAAAATTTAAATCAAACAACACCCTATAAAAGTTTCTAACTCATTTTAACCTCACCGAATTCTAGTTTTCTCATTAGTCAATTATTACTCAAAGGGCTTCCGCCGTACGTAGCGAGCCCCGAATGAATTATGGGAAATACGGTCTTCTCGTTCATCTCACTTAATTTACACTCATGAATTCGAACTCTCTCTCACCCCATACCTTGATTAAAGATTTCACGCAGCCTTAGAGGAGATAGAGAACTTCACATCAGCAACTAAATCCAATAATTTATTGAATGTACGCCTCACCTTCGTAAATCAGGGTCTTTAGTAGCCCGGCAAGACAATCGAGCAAACATAATAACCAATAAAAATAATTTATTTACAACTCATAATATAGTCTCAAACATTTATTTTATAATATATGTTTTTATATGGATCATTTAATATTTGAAATAAATAATAGTTATAGTATTTTAATAATAATAATGATAATAATAATATCTAATTTATTAGAATAATTGAAAAATATTATATATTTTCAGACTTAACAATAGCAATTATAAATATGAAGAAACTAAATAGTATGCACAAGCCTAGCTACTCCAAACAGATTACACGTACCCGTACACATACTAAAATTATTTAATTAGAATT
>NC_021162.2:24014710-24035763 GCF_000331145.2 Cicer arietinum | reverse complement strand
ATTATAGTTTAAAACATAATAATAATTATTTTTAATGTAAAACATGAATATTAAAAAGAAATATTAAGAGTAAGAAGGTATGTAAAAAACAACGCGATAAGATAAGCCAAAAAAATCTTACCAACATAACGACTCGAAACATGCTCAGTGGTAACAACGACCCAAAACGCGGCGATGGCGGATTTTCATGATCGTAGGAAAACTGAAAGACGACAGATCTAGGATGAAGTGTTTAATGCGTGGATCGCGAAACTATTGTTTTCAACAACCACCGTGGTGATCGGAATCGAGGTCCAAGGCCAGCAGTTCGAATGTCCGATTTGGTCGTTGTTTCAAATGCGATTGCTCACGAAATTAAAGAATTGAGCATTGAGTTTGAATATATGGTAGTTACTTACTCACAACGGTGCTTGCAACAGCCACCGAAAGAGGCTTCGCGACGGTGTTGATGACGGAGGAGAATGAGTCGCGACCTTGTGATAACGAGGGAAATATGAAATTGATTTTATGAAGGGGATATTGGTGAGGGTTATGATCCTTTAAATAGTTCATCAAAATGAAGAGGAGAGATATGTGTGAGAATTTCAATGGCGGCAATGTCTAGAGTGGAAGAAGACTACATCAGGAAGAAGACTGTGATGCTGATTTTTAATTTGTGGTGGGGGTGCAGCTAGCGATTACCTAGGTGCCAAAAGTAGCAGATTAAAAGACTTAAAATGGAGTGGGCCAAAGTCCATATTAAAGCAGAAAAAAGGGGGTGTAGCAAACAGATCAATGGTGTAGATGAGAAAGTCTATTGTAGTGTAATAAAGACCCAAATAGATTAAAGAAGTAGAAATTAAGGTGTAAATAGCAGTCTTTCCCAAAATGTCTTTTTTTTTTAATAAATATTTTTTTTTAAATCATTAATAATTAAATAATTTATTTTACTCCTCCATACTAAAACTTTTTCTCTAAAATATTCATATTAAAATAATAATATTTTTCATAAAAATGATTAGGTAAAATAGAAAAATACAATATTAACAATTTATCTTATTCACTAAATTAAGTATCTATAAAATTATCACATTGCATTAAATACACATATAAGAAGAATTAATCATAATAATTTATCAACATATATTCTAACACATGCAATACTAAATGAAATCTCTAAAATCCTATTAGATAAATAAAATGATTTATTATAAAATTTGGGGTATTACAATTCCACGAGCAAACAGCCTTTGTTCATTGACTCTTTGTCTTTCAATCGATCTAACTCGATAGTTTATGGGTAAACGTTAAAAATAAATTATGAGAACATCCTTTAAAAACTAAATTCGAAATTCGGTCAAGGAAACTTACCATAAATCAGAAAACAAATTAGTGGATAAAATAGTCATTTTTCACCCGATCGTTTTGGCGTAGGTTTCACTCAAATTGGACTTACGGTGAAGAAGAACAGTTCAAACTAAGTAATTTAACAAGCGGAGAAGTCGGGGATTTTAGAGAGAAATTTGGATGGTTAAAAATCTGAGGAAGTATGTTTATTTGACTACCTAAATGAATAAAACGACATACTGAAATTTGGACGAGAACGGAGAAACCTTTCAGGAACAATTATCGATCGTCGGTGTCAAACTATTAATTGGGTACACGTATATACACGTAAAATCGCATAAAATCTTTTTCTTTAAACTATATATTACACTAAAATACTATTATTTTTCAAAAAAAAAATAGATCAAAGAGTAATATATAATATTTATTATTTATATCGCTCATATAATCTAATATTTATAAAACTAGCACATCATAGAAATCATGTCTATAAGGAAAATTAATCATAAAACTAATTAACATATATTATAAAATAATTTTAACACCAAATTAATTATCTAAATTCCTATTTAAATAATAAAATAGTTTATTATAAAATTTGGGGTGTTACAATTCTCCCCTTGTTAAAGAAATTTCGTCCTCGAAATTTGAAGTGAATTACAAAATAAATAACAAAAAATAGAAAATAGTTATAAATAATTGAAATATAACTACGTGTATACTTAACATTAGTCAAACGCGAAGGAAGCATTATATTAACTGGGTACGTGTATATACATATAAAATCACATAAAATCTTTTTCTTTAAAATATTACACTAAAATACTATTATTTTTAGAAAAATATAAATAAAATAATATAATAAAATATTTATTATTTATATAACTCATTTAATATAATATGTATCAAACTAGCACATACCATATAATGAAAATTAGTAACAAAATTTATCAACATTTACTTTAAAATAATTTTCACATCAAATTAATTATTTAGAATCTTATTTAGTTAATAAAATAATTTATTTTAAAATTTAGGATGTTACAATTCTCCCCTTGTTAAAGAAATTTCGTCCTCGAAATTTGAAGTGAATAATAACCGAATTGATATCTAACTAACCACCATCAAGAATCAAACTTAGTCTATAATAACATATATGGTATTCACTACTCATTTAAGCACATCATGTCAAACATCAATTAGCGTAGCATGATAGGCTAACATGACACAATAAATCATTTAAACAATCGCAACTAATATTTCAATCAGAAACAAAATACCACAATTACCCACTATAATTTACAAAAGCAGCAAAATTTATAGATTTAGTAACCACCAACTTACTACCTCAAGTTCAATGAAGCAAAAATATGCCAAATGGATTGTTAACTTCAACCAATCACTCAAATAATGACTTTCTAGTTTTACTCTATTTTTTTTTTAATAATATTATCAATTTTTCAACAACTTTCGCTTAAGTTAGAAAGGTAGAGCAATATTTCAATTATTTCATACCTTTAAGAGTTCCAAATAGAGACACACATAAGAATTTATATCATCAGCAATTTCTTAGAACTCAAGAACTAGAGTACATAACCATAGTGGAAGAGGACAAATATTTTCACATATTTTCAAAATACACTCAACCTAATATTCACGTCACATAATATTTTCACATTTTTAATTCCAAAAAATATTTTTACATTTTTTCTTTCGTTCATTCAACTTACGATAGTAAGTTGTTATTGACTAATTCTACGAGTTCTACTTCCTTTGTGAATTATAGTGAGTAATTGTGGTAAATATTTTCATGACTAAAATGTTAGATGTGTTTAAATGATTCATTGTCATATTAGCCTATTTTGCTAAGCCATTTGATTCTTGACATATAGTGCTTAGATAACGAGTGAATTCCTTGATGGTGTTTAATTAGGTATTTGTTCATTTATTCTTCACCATAAATTACGAGGAGGAAATTTCTTTAACGAGGGGAGAATTGTAACACCCTAAAATTTCTATACAATAAATATTATATTAAGTTTAATTTATTGATTTATATAATTATTCTATATGTATTCTTTATTTAGTAATATATGATTGCGTTGTTAAACTTCAGGGACCATATCATGTTTAATTAGTATTATTATTATTAAAGTAGAAATATTGTCTTGTAACTAATTATTTAAGTGTTTTTTTTGGCCCATTCCACTCACACATTTGAGATGGGTCAGACTTTCCTCTTTGTAGTTAATTCTAATCACATATCCACTTAAATTTAATTGCAACAACTAGTCTTCTTTCTTTGGTTTTCTTTGCCTAATAATGTAAACATAAGGTTTCCTTCCACCAGGATGAATGCGCCGCACCAAATCAACGTTCCCATTTCTCCCATATTCTTTCCCCCACTAACAAGTAGCATGGCTTCCTTTCAGGGGCCAAGTCCAGTAATTGCTACACTGTTAGTGCCATACCCATCACATATAGAGCACCTAGTCCCCATTTTTACTTTAAAATTTCCATGGTCACTATCCTAGACAAATTTCTCAGCCACTACATGCCCTAACAGTGAAAGTACATACCATATTCGAACTCCTCTCGACGTCCCCATTTATTCCCAATACTCAAAATAGTAAAGCAATGTATTTTAAAAATAAGTGTCGATAGAAACCGTCGCCTAAAAGCCTTGACTTCGGCCATTGTGGTGTTGATCTTAAATAACATAGACCAATTTGGTGATCTAAACGTCCAGAGTTTTTTCCTACAATATTCATTTTTCAATTTCATTAAAGTTCGTGAAAAACTCGTTGTCATTAGTGTTACAGTAAGTGTTTTTCAACGAACCTCACATTCAACATTCATTTTGTTTCAACTGTGCATGTTAATTAAAGTTCAACTTTGATTTGCTTTAATTTTTGAATTCCAACATCGTTGTTGTTATTCTTAACCAATGTTTCAAGTTGTTAGTATGCATTTCAATAATTCTATGGACTCTCCATCAAATAATTGTATCTCCGTATTGCTATTGCTATTGCTATTGTGTTGCTGAAACTTATAAAGGTACGAAATCGTCAAAGCAGGTATGGGGTGAGAGAGAGTTCGAATTCATGAGTGTAAATTAAGTGAGATGAACGGGAAAACCGTATTTCCCATAATTCGTTCGGGGCTCGCTACGTACGGCTGAAGCCCTTTGAATAATAATTGACTATGAGAAAACTAGAATTTGGTGAGGTTAAAATACGAGTTAGAAACTTTTATAGGGAGTTGTTTGATTTAAATTTTGAAGATTGTGTGGTAGTTAAATTATTGTAGAATTATATATTTGACGTATTATGTGTTTTGTTTATATCTACCTTGATATTGTTATATGATATAAAATATGATGAATTGTTATTAATTCAATTTCAATTGAAGTGGTGTGTGTGAATGATTTAGTATTATTATCTGTGAGTAAAAGTCATATATTGCTGGAGTTTGTGTATTGTGATGATAAATTTTGAATGTAAGATATGACTATGAAAATATGCATCAATGATTACTTGTTGACTTATGATGTTACCGCATTGATGAATATCACGAAATGCATATTGTGTTTTATTTATTAGTGAAGAATTCGACCTGTGCCAATGATGGTTCTCTTAATGGAGCTACTATGCAACACACATTTACATCGACTGTCGCATATATGTGTCTCCAATTGAGTTGAGGGGATCTATGAGGACATGGCCAAACTGAATTGTTCGTTCACTCGCGTGGTGTGACACTGTAACACCCCAAATTTTATAATAAATATTTTCTAAATGAAATAGGATTTTAGATAATTAATTTGGTTTTAAAACTATTTTATAATATATGTGGATGAATCTTGTGACTAACTTTCGTTATATGAGAGTTTTCTAATACGCTAATTTCATATATATTTGACTAAATAAGTGATATAAATAACAAAGATTATATTTTATTATTTTATATATTTTTCTATAAATAATAGTATTTCAGTGCACATATTTTAAAGTATAAGATATTAAATGACTCTACGTGTATATGTGCGTTTGTAGTCAATGCGATATTTTCTTGTATGTTTGACCAATGTTAAGAATGCACATAATTATATTTAATTTTTTTATAAATATATCATATTTTAATTATTTATTTTACCAATAATTATCTTGAAGTATTAGTAATATTGCTATTGAGTTTCATTATTTTCATACAAGTATTATGGTATGATGATGTATTTTTATGTGATTATTTTGAAAAATGTTATAGTAATACTTATATTTATCATTTTGAATATGAGAGTTTTGGTTAAAATTAGATTTATCTATGTTAAAGAAAAAAATAATATTATGTTAAAATGACTGTTTTGGAGAAAAAGTTTTTAGCGGGGATCAATAAAATAAATTATTTATTAAGAACATTTAGAAATAATAGAAAATGAATTTTTGGACCAGACGACCGTTTACACGCCTATTTTCTACTTCTGCATATTAATTTGGGCTACTATTGATTGGACTTTTCCTTTCTACACCTGTGAGCTACTAATTACACCCACATTTCTGCCTCAGACTTGACTACTTGTGTTGGACCTTACAATTTTACTCTTGTACTTGTACATCTGCAATCTGCACCCCTCCTTCTGCAATTAAAAAAATAAAAAGCGAAAATCTGACAGCCAAATCGCTCAAACCCTTTTTCTCTCAAATTCACTCCTACCAATATCTTGCCGTTCTAAAACGATCTCAACCTCTATCCCATACAAAATCAACCACTGATTCCATTTTTGGCATCAATTTTAACAATCGTGGCTCCGATTAATCAGAAATAGTTGTGTTTCTTTCCTTGGATGAGCTGTTTTTGGCCGATTATGATCACCACATTTTTCGTCTCAAAAAACTGGTACCGTTTTTGGATTCCTCTCGTCGAAACCTTCAAGAAGCACTACTCATTTGTATTTTTCGGTGAAGTTGATGTCGTGCCCTTCAGGCGCTTTAACAAGTCGGTAAGACTTTTTCTGGAGTTTTTTCTTGTCGTTTTGACTCAATTTTTGTTCCTAAAATTATTACTAATTATTTAAAATTTATTTTTAAGTTCAGAATAATTTATTTTCGTTAAATGTTGGGCATTTGAAATTATTGTGATATTTGATTTAATTTCGTTAAATGTGTGGCATTTGATATTTTTGTGTTATTTGATTTATTATTGTTAAATTGTGATATTTGATATTATTGTGATATTGGATGTCAAATGAATTTTATGTATATGTTTGATTAAACATGTTTAGGTGATGTGATAATAAAAGCTAGATGCATTTTGATAAGTTTTATGTGATTATGAGGATGTATACTTAATAATAATGATGTTATAAGATTGTGATGAGTATATGTGATGATGTGTGATTAATGATAGTGATGTTATAAATTGTGATGAGAATATTGTCATTCCAATTTGTGTTTGACATAAAGGTCTTAATGGAGTACCCTAGGCCAACGAGGGGAGAAAATAAATATTGAGAATTTGTGAAGTGGAGATTATTTTGTCATCATATAGGTAGAGCCTGACAAGCCTAGTGATTCAAGGGAAGTACAACTGAATGAGCCTGATTGTGGCGGTCTGTTGCAAAGCCTTAAGGCAAGATTGTTAGACCTTGGAGGTATTCGGGTGGGGAATTCCTAGGTGACTTGGAGGACGCACTCCAAATGTCGGGAGCTACCATGCAATACACGTTTACCTCGATTGTCACGTATATGTGTCTTGGGTTGAGTTGAGGGGATCTATGAGGACAGGGCCAATTTGAATTGTCCGTCCACCGAGATGGTGGCATAGTATCAAGCCTCCTAACTAAGTACTTCAGAGTTAGAATGGTACCACGTTGTGAGGTAGAGTCTAAGCCCATAATTTGCTTGTGATTGTTTTGTTGTGATTGATGTGTTTCAAAAGTAATAATAATTACCCTTAGACGATTTGATGCATATTATAATGAGATGATTATTTTACTTGAGTGACTTTGATGTTATAATATGGTAATTATTTACTTAAATATTTTGATACATAGTAATGTGATTATGATACAATATATTATGATTGTTTGCATTTTCTGCTTGCTTATATTATACTATTAACATGATTTTAAAACTCACCTCCTTCGTTGTTTGTGTTTGATTGGTTTGGCCCTGCATTTGTGAAATCGCAGTTATTAAAAGTTAATGAGTCTTGAAGTTCAAATTTGGGAGAAACCCTGCTCTGATAGGTGATTCTAGGAATTTAGTGTTATAATTTATATTTTAGTTATGTAATTACAAATGACTTTTTATATGAAAACCTTAGTTCTAGTAAATTTTTGGAACTAAAATATAAATTTATAGTTAAATCAAGTTCATTGAGATTAAATTGTTTTAATTGAGTAATAAAGTTTGAATTGTTCCATTTGTACATTGAGAAATGTGATATCCTAAATAAGTTACAAAAGTTTTTATTTCCTTGTAAATAAATTTTCTTTATCCGCTGCGAATTTTACTCAAAAAATCTAGTATAAAATTATTATCTACGTCATTTTGGGGTTCAGGGTGTCACAGACACCCTAAACCCCAAAATAATATATATAATAATTTATATTATATTTCTATAAAATTTGCCGCATAAAAATAAAAATATGTTTCCAAGAAAATAAAATCGTTTATTTTTAACCTAGGATACCACGTTTCTCAAAAATAAAAAAGAACACTTTAAACTTTTTCTCCATTAAAATAGTGTAATCTCAATAAGCTTGATTTATGTATTATTACTTGATTTCATTTAAAAACTTACTAGTACTTCTAAGATTTTCATACAAAAATTCATTTGAAATTAAATAAGTAATATACAATTAACCTGTAATAACTGCGTGGAAGTATTTGTGAATTGAGGATTATTTTGTCATCATGTAGGGAGGGCCTGACAAGCCTGGTGATTCCAAGGAAGTACAACTGAATGAGCCTGATCGTGGCCTTCTACTATTGAGCTTAATGTTTTTATATTTCTTTCGAAATCAATTTAGGACATTCTTCATGGTTTTGAAATAGTATAAAATTCATATTATTAACAATAGTAATTCTTGAATATTCAAGTTTAGTTGAAATTTTATAGTTAGACTTTTAGAAACAAAGAATTGTGAAGGGATTAAATTTGATTTATTTTATAAAAGGAAATATTTTATGTGTGAATTATAGTTGACTTATTTTAGAGAATTAGATTCTGTTGGAGTTGTGCTGATTCTTAAAAAAATAATAAAATTATATATTTATGATGATTTTATTTAAAATTTAAATTGGTCACGCAAGAGAAAAATAATTTACGCCAAGTTTTACTATGTGCTGTTTTTTTTTAGATAAAAAAATCTAAAAGATTTGTTGTTAAAATAGATTTTAGAAATTAGGAAGAAAAAAATATAACTATTTTAGAAGTCTTGATGAATTAGAAAATTTTGTATCTAATTTTATACACATGATTTGATTTGATATCAAAATAAAGGTTAAAAAAATTGATTTTAAGAGTGCTTAAATATCTTAAGTGGTATTTTGGTGGTTAAGATATTGGTGAAATTTTAGTAATCTTATAGATTTTAAAAGTAGTTAAAAAAAATCGTAATATTTATTAAGAAGTAATCCAAGGAAAAGTTTGAAATTATGAAGCAATATTATTTTATGGTATTAAAAGATTAGTGATCCTTTTAAAATAATTTAAGTGTTTGAAATCAAATGTTAGAGTATTGATTAACCTCTAAAATGATTTATGTACTACGAGATTTATTTTAGTTTTATGATTGTTATATTAACTTTGAGTAAAAATTGTTGCTTTACCTGCTAATTAAAAAAAATATTTGTTTCAATCTTTGTTAAATGATAAAGATTGATTAAAAGAAAAGTTAATTAATAATTTAATTGTGATAAATTTGTAGTTATTGGATTGCTATGAGGATATTCTACATCATGATGCCAATTATTGAATTAGTTATATGCATGTATATGATTATGTAAATATGAAATTGTTTGTGTTTGAAGTGTTCTAATTTTGGGAATTAGTGTATAGAGTTAGAGTAGTCGAATGTATATGATTATGTAAATATGAAATTGTTTATGTTTCAAGTTTTCTAACTTTTGGGAATTAATGTATAGAGTTAGAGTAGTCGATATCACTTAAAAGTGGAATAGTTTTATATTTCTTCAATCAAATTATTGGTTATATTGATGTTAGTGTCCTTTCTTTTGCTGTTGTAACTAGTTGTAAATTACAAATAAATTATTGTGAAGGTGTAATTAAGTGAATTTTTAACTTGAAGTAAGGAGTTGGAGTTGTGGCGCCGCCTTCGCACTCTTGAACCACTTAAAGATCCTTTTAATTATCCATATTTGAATTTGAATGACTACAGTTATGGTTACCTTAAGTAGTTGACTACATGAGTAGGAGGGACTAGCTTCCCCGATGACTCATCGTCAATAAAAGAGACAACAATAACTCATTATTTTGTTAGAAGTACCTTTTAATTTTCATTTTTTTAATAGTTAAAAAACATGTCCATTGCTTATATCAATTGAATGAATTTAATTATTAAATATATGTTATTGGGAAATAGTACCTCTATCATTAGTTTATTTTTTCTTTCTCCTTGATTATATAGAGTATACTTTTATAGAGTAATTGATTGTAAATCTATTATAATGTTATTAAGTTGTTAGATGTGTTTAATATTTTAAAAATTACTCTCTTTGTCAGACCTATGTTAAATTTGTTGAATGTTTGATGATATGATTTAGACTTTATTTTAAGGAGTAAAACTAGTAATATTTAGTTTAAAAGAAATAGTTGAAATTGACGACATACTTGGAATGTGTTTCATTTAACCAAACTAAATGAAATATGTTATTATTGACAAAATCTATATGTTATGTTCTATATGAAAATTATAGTGAGTAACTCTGTTGTATTTTATTTCATAATTGAATGATAAATGTGATAGGTATTTTTTTTCATAATTGAATGATAAATATTATATGTGTTAATTGATTTATTTTGTCATGTTAGTCTATCATGCTACGTTAGTTGATTTTTACATGATGTACTTAATTGGAGATTGAATGTCCAAGATATGTTTATAGACTAAGTTTGAATATTGAGGGTCGTAATTTAAATATTAGTTCACTCAATCCAAATTTCGAGTACGAAATTCTTTAACAAGGGGAAAATTGTAACACCCTAAATTTTATAATAAACTATTTTATTTGTTAAATATGATTTTAAATAATTAATTTAATGTTAAAATTATTTTAGAATATATGATGTTAAGTTTTCTGACTAATTTTCGTTCGATAGGTGATTTCTATGTTGTGCTAGTTTTATAAATATTAGATTACTTGAGCGATATAAGTAATAAATATTATATTTTACTCTTTGATCTATTTTTTTAAAAAATAATACTATTTTGGTGTAATATATATTTTAAAGAAAAAGATTTTATGTGTATATACTCGTACCAAATTAATGTAATATTTTTATGTGTGTTTGACAGATATTAAGTATGCACATAGTTAATAAAAGTTTTTATTTTCTTGGAAACATATTTTTATTTATCTACTGCAAATTTTATAGAAATATAATATAATTTATTATATATATTATTTTGGGGTTTAGGGTGTCACATAGCACTCAAAATGTCGGGAGCTACCACGCAACACACGTTCACCTCGACTGTCACGTATATGTGTCTTGGGTTGAGTTTAGGGGATCTATGAGGACATGGCCAATTTGAATTGTCTGTCCACCGAGATAGTGGGATAGTATCAAGCCTCCTAGCCAAGTACTTCAGAGTTAGAATGATACCACATTGTTAAGTAGAGTCTAAGCTCATGCATAACATTACATTTTATTTTGATTGTTTTGTTGTTATAGTGAAATTTATTGATTTTCCTGATGGAATGTTTGTGCAATGATACGGTTCTATTATAATTGTTTGCGTGTTCATCTTACTTGTATTATATTGTCTTCATGTTTTCGAAATTCACCTCCTTCGTTGTTTGTGTTTGACTTGCTTGACCCTGCGTTTGTGAAATCGCAGTTATGACAGGTTAATAAATCTTGAAGTTCAAGTTTGGGAGGAACCCCGCTCTGATAGGTGATACCGGGAATAAGGGTTTTAATTTGTATTTTACTTATTTAATTTGAAATGAATTTTTGTATGAAAATCTTAGAAGTACTAATAAGTTTTTAAATTAAATCAAGTAATTACACTTAAATCAAGCTTATCGAGATTGCACTATTTTAATGGAGAAAATAAGTTTAAAGTGTTCTTTTTATTTTTGAGAAACGTGATATCGTAATTAAAAATAAAAGTTTTTTTATTTTCTTGGAAATAATGTTTTTATTTATCCGCTGCAAATTTTATACGAATGTGATATAATTTATTATATATATTATTTTGGGGTTTAGGGTGTCACATAGCACTCCAAATGTCGGGAGCTACCACGCAACACACGTTTACCTCGACTGTCACGTATATGTGTCTCGGGTTGAGTTTAAGGGATCTATGAGGACATGGCCAATTTGAATTGTCTGTCCACCGAGATGGTTGGATAGTATCAATCCTCCTAACCAAGTACTTTAGAGTTAGAATGGTACCACATTGTGAAGTAGAGTCTCAGCTCATGCATAGCATTGCATTTTATTGTGATTGTTTTGTTGTGATTAATATGTATCGTGAGTGGTGATAATCTCTCTTAATGTGATATTTTGACTTTTTAATGTAATATTTTGTTGATGGAATGTTTGTGTAGTGATACGGTTTGATTATGACTGTTTGGGTGTTCTTTTTACTTGTATCATATCGTCATCATGATTTCGAAACTCACCTCATTCGTTGTTTGTGTTTGACTGGCTTGGCCATGTGTTTGCAAAATCACAGTTATTACAGGTTAATGAATCTTGAAGTTCTAGTTTGGGAGAAACCACGCTCTGATTGGTGATACCGGGAATAAGTGCTTAAGCTGTATTTTACTTATTTAATTTGAAATGAATTTTTGTATGAAAATCTTAGAAGTACTAATAAGTTTTTAAATTAAATCAAGTAATAATACTTAAATCAAGCTTATTGAGATTACATTATTTTAAAGGAGAAAATAAGTTTAAAGTGTTCCTTTTGATTTTTGAGAAACATGATATCCTAAATTTGTTATAAATGTTTTATTTCCTTGAATACATATTTTCTTTATCCGTTGAGAATTAAATTAAAATTCTTGTTTAAATTAATATACATTATTTTGGGGTTTAGGGTGTCACATTAGTGGTATCAAAGCAAGTCTGTCCAATCAGACCGAATGGGTTATGTGTAAGTTGTCTTAGTCAATTGTCAACCTTGAGCCAATTATGGTTACTTGTGTTCCCTATTAAATGATGAAAAGCCTATTTAATTGTTAACCTTGAGCCAATTGTGTTTACCTGTGTTACCTGTTAAGTACTTGGACACTTATATGTTATTCTTGTGTTAAGTGCAGTGTATTTTTCCATTACAATACATGATTTTTGAAAGATGATTGTTAATTGTTAAATACTTGCTTATTCTGGTTATCTTGTGGATTCTCTTATTTTTGAAGATAATTGTTAAATACTTGCTCGTTCTGGTTGTGTTATGTATTTGTGGAGATTTTAGTTAATTTGAATTGTTGACATCATTAAGTTAATTATCTTTTGATTGGATTTGTGGCTTGTGGTTCAGACTTTGATTTGTGTCCCTTTTGTTATAGTGGATAGTTAGAATTTTTTTTTGATTGACTAACTATATGTTTGAAACTATTAATTTAATTGAGGTAATACTAATTATTGATCTGGTTAATGAAGTCAAATTTTGATCTGGTTAATGAAGTCAAATTCATATTAATATTAATAATAATAATTCTTGAATATTAGAGCTCAGTAGAACTTAGAATTTTTTATTTATTTTAAAAATGACATTTTGAAAGTTTTAAAGTTGACTTTATTTTGTAAAATGAAAATAAATTTTGTTTAAATTACTCTTGATTATTTTAAAGAAATAAATTGAGTTCAATTTTTGTTGATTTATAAAATAACAACAATTCTACCCCATTGATTTTATTTAATTTCTAAAATAGCTGAAAATTTGCACTATAGTTTACTATGTGTTGTTTTTAAGAAGAAAAAAAAAAGTTGTTGTTACGTTAATTTAAAGGGGGCAGGTGTGAATATTGAATTGTGTGGGTGTTGAGATATTTGTTTTAAATGATCGATTTAATGATTTCTGATATTATGAACTCATTAGAGTTTAACTTGATGTTAGAGCTTTATATTTTAAAAATTCAGTAGTGATTTATAATAGTACTAAAATAAACGAAAATGTCACATGATAAAATGTCTACAAATTGAGAAAGAGAAGGAAAATAAAAAAATAAAAAACGGTTAAAAAAAATTGATTTTAAAGTGTGGATTTTAATTTTAAATCACTTGAAAGTGTTGATGGTTGTATCTAACTTATTAATGTTTTTATATTGCTTTTGAAATCCATTTAGGACATTCATCATGATTTAGGAATAGTATAAAATTCATATTATTAGCAATAGTAATTCTTGAACATTCAAGGTGGTTGAAATTTTACAGTTAGACTTTTAGAAACAAAGAATTGTGAAGGGGTTAAATTTGATTTATTTTATAAAATGAAATATTTTATGTGTGAATTATTGTTGACTTATTTTAGAGAATTAGATTGTGTTGGAGTTGTGTTGATTCTTAAAATAATAATAAAAATATATATTTATGATAATTTTATTTAAAATTTAGATTAGTCACACAAGAGAAAAATAATTTACGCCAAATTTTACTATGTGCTATTTTATAAAAAAATAATAATAATCTAGAAGATTTGTTGTAAAAATAGTTTTTAGAAATCAGGAAAAAAATATAACTATTTTAGAAGTTTCAGTGAATTAGAAAATTTTGTATCTAATTTCATATACATGATTTGATTTGATTTGATTTCAAAATATAGGTTGAAAAAAAAATGATTTTAAGAATGCTTAAATATCTTGAAAAGTATTTTGGTGGTTAAGATATTGGTGAAATTTTAGTAATCTTATTGATTTTAAAAGTACTTAAAAAAATCGTAAGATTTATTAAGAAGTAATTCAAGGTAAAGTTTGAAATTATGAAGATAAATTATTTTATGGTATTAAAAGATTAGTGATCCTTTTAAAAAAATTTAAGTGTTTGAAATCAAAATTTTAGAGATTTGATTATCCACTAAAATGATTTGTGTAGTACGAGATTTCTTTTAGTTTTATGATTGTTATATTAACTTCGAGTAAAAATAGCTGCTTACTTTACATGCTATTGAAAAATCTTTGTTTCAATTTTTGTTAAATGATAAAGATTGATTAAAAAAAAGGGTAAATTATTAATTTAATTGTGTTAAATTTCTTATTGTTGGATTGCTATGAGAATAGTTCACATCATGATGCCAATTATTCAATTACTTAAATGCATGTATATGTGATTAGGTGAAGGTGAAAGTGTTTGTGTTTCAGGCGTTCTAAGTGTTGGGAATTTGTGAATAGTTTTAGAGTAATTGAGGGTGTTTAAAAGTGAAATAATTTTATATTTATTTATTTTAATTGGTGATTCATATTGATTCAAGTGTCCTTACTTTTGTTGTTATAACTAGTTTTAAATAACAAATAAATTATTAGGTAGGTGTAATTAAATGGGTTTTTAACTTGAAGTAAGGAGTTGGAGTTGTGACGCCACCTTCGCACTCCTGAATCATGTTAAAGATACTTTTAATTACCCATGTTTGAATTTGAATGACTACAGTTATGGTTACGTAGTTGACTACATGAGTAGGAGGGATTAGCTACCCCGATGACTCATCGACAATAAAAGAGACAATGATAATTCATTATTTTGTTAGAAGTACCTTTTAATTTTATTTTTTTAATAGTTAAAAAACATGTCCATTGCTTATATCAATTGAATGAATTTAATTATTAAATATATGTTATTGGGAAATAGTATCTCTATCGTTAGTTTCTTTTTTTCCTTTCTCCTTGATTATATACAAATTATGTTTTTATAGAGTAATTGATTGTAAATCTATTATAATATTATTAAGTTGTTAGATGTGTTTAATATTTTAAAAATTATTCTCTTTGTCAGATCTAAGTTAAATTTGTTGATTGTTTGGTGATAAGATTTAGACTTTATTTTAAGGAGTAAAACTAGTAATATTTGGTTTGAAAGAACTAGTTGAAATTGACAACGTGCTTGGAATGTGTTTCATTTAACCAAAGTAAATGAACTACTTTATTATTGACAAAATCTATATATTATGTTATATATGTAAATTACAGTGAGTAACTCTATCGTATTTTATTTCATAATTGAATGATAAATGTGATAAACATTTTATTTCATAATTGAAATATAAATGTTATGTGTTAAATTGATTTATTTTGTCATGTTAGTCTATCATGCTATGTTAGTTGATTTTTTACATGTTGTGCTTAATTGAAGATTGAATGTCTTAAATATATTTATAGATTAAGTTTCAATCTTGAGGGTAATAAGTTAGATATTAGTTCACTCATCGCAAATTTTGTGGTCAAAATTCTTTAACAATGGGAGAAATGTAACACCCTAAATTTTATAATAAACTATTTTATTAGTTAAGTACGATTTTAAATAAATAATTTAATATTAAAATTATTTTAGAATATATGATGATAAATTTTCTAACTAATTTTTGTTATATAGGTGATTTCTATGATGTGCTAGTTTTAAAAATATTAGATTACATGAGCAATATAAATATTATATTTTACTCTCTGATCTATTTTTTTAAAAAATAATAGTATTTTAGTGTAATATGTATTTTAAAGAAAAAGATTTTATGCGATTTTACATGTATACATGTGTATCCAATTAATGTAATAATTTTTGTGCGTTTGACTGATATTAAATATGCACATAGTTATATTTCAATTATTTACAACTGCTTTCTATTTTTAGTTATTTTTTTATAAATAATTATTTATAACTATTTTCTATTTTAAGTATGCACCTATGAGAGCGTAGTTCCTCCCAAACTTTGAACTTCAAGATTCGTTAACCTGTAATAACTAGATTTCGCAAATGCAAGGCCAAGCCCGTCAAACACAAACAACGAATGAGGTGAGTTTCGAAATCATGATGACATCATAATACAAGTAAGAAGAACACGCAAACAATCATAATAGAATCGTATCATTATACAAACATTCCATCAAGAAAATTTCACATAAAAAAGTCAAAATCACTCAAGGAAAATCAATAAATTTCCCTATAACATCAAATTGTCTAAAAGAAATTATCACCACACACGATACATATTAATCACAACAAAACAATCACAAGGAAATGCAATTCTATGCATGAGCTTAGACTCTACTTCACGATGTGGTACCATTCTAACTCTGAAGTACTTGGTTAGGAGGCTAGATACTATGCCACCATCTCAATGGACGGACAATTCAAATTGGCCATGTCCTCATAGGTCCCCTTAACTCAACCCGACACACATATATATAACAATCGAGGTAAACGTGTGTTGCGTGGTAGCTCCCGAAATTTGGAGTGCTACCTCAAAGTCACCTAGGAATTCCCTACCCGAATACCTCCAAGGTCTAACAATCTTGTGTTAAGGCTCGACAGCAGACCGCCACGATCAGGCTCATTCAGTTGTACTTCCTCGGAATCACTAGGTTTGTCAGCCCTACCTATATGATGACATTAATAATCTTCACTTCAATAATTCTCAGTATTTATTTTTTCCCCTTGTTGGCCTATGATACTTCATTAAGACTGTCATCTCAAACTCAAATTGGAATCACAATTATTTCACCAACTATGGGGTTACTTCAATATTCTCATCACAAATTCACAACACAACTATCATTAATTATATACCATCACATAAACTCATCACAATTTTTTAGCATCACTATCATCAATCATACATCATCACATAGGCTTGTCACAAATTTATAATATCATTATTATTATTTATACATCATCATAATCACATAAACTTATTAAAATGAATTCACTTTTTATTATCGCATCACATAAACACGTCTAATCAAACATATACATAAAATTCATTCGACGTCCAATATCACAATAATATCAAATATCTCACATTTTATAAAAATAAATCAAACATCACAGTAATATCTAATGCCACATATTTAACGAAGTTAAATCAATCAACACCTTATAAATATTTCTATTCCATATTTTAATCTCACTATTCCCATATTTTTACATTAATCAATTTGTCACTCAAAGGGCTACTGCCGTACGTAGCGAGCCCCAAATGAATCAGTGGAAAATACGGTTTTCCCGTTCATCTCACATTATATTATACTAATGAATTCAAACACTCTCTCACCCCTTACCTTATTTCTACGCTTTCACACACGAATACGATTCCACGAGCAAACAACCTTTGTTCATTGACTTTTTGTCCTTCAATCGATCTAACTCGACATTTTATCTGTAAACGTTAAAAATAAATTATGAGAACATACTCTAAAAACTTGTAAGTACAGAAGTACGCCTAAGAGGGGGTGTGAATTACGTGTTAGTAAATTTTTTTGTTTTCAGTGATATGGTAGTTGAATTTTCTGAGTTAATATAATGTCTACTAATAGTAAGGTGTAGTAAATAAATGAACACAATAGATTTATCCTGGTTCCCCTTATAACCAAGGGACGTCCAGTCCTCTTGCACACCACAAGAGATTGATCCACTAATTGTCAGAAAATGTACAACTCCCACCCTGTGATTCTTGCTACAAACTTCTAATCAACACTTTTAAGATAACACAACACTATCTTAGATTAAGCTACTTTTAAGAAAGTATTACTTTCTTTTACAAGTGATACAATATGATTTGAATAAGAATAAGGAGAGGTATATTGATAAACAATCCAATAACAATTCAAGTACTTGAGAACTTTTCTGAATGATATGAAAATGAAATGCAAGTACTTTGTAAAAAATCAGAATTTTGTTCAAAGTTGTTCAAGGTATTGATTCAAGGATTGTGTCTTGTTTGATATGAAGTTATGGGGTATTTATACTCCATAAACATCTCTTCAGATTCGTGGCCATTGATCCAAGAGGTTTGATAAAAAAATACAATGATCTGGAGCCATTTCAGATCTGAAAAATTGTATTGCTTTCAGTTGTATTCGAATACAGGATGTGTGTATTCAAATACACCTCTTTGTAACGTTCAAAAATTATACCTTGTATTTGAATACACATGTGTGTAGTAGAATACAGATTAGTGAACATTTGCCACTGATTTACTTTGTATTCGACTACAGAAGGTTGTAGTCGAATACAGATATAAGGATTTTGGCCACTGACTTGAAGTGTATTCGACTACACATAGTCGTAGTCGAATACAACTTTGAGACTTTTGCTTCTGACTTGCTTCGTATTCGAATACAGGATGCTGTATTCGAATACACTTACGTATTTTGTCAAAAATATTAGTTTTAAGACTTTGTTAATGCTATTTTGACTTTTGAAAATACTTTATTTGCATATGTAAATATGACTTGTTCTCATGTAATTGAAGTATTGGTTTGTATCATATACCTTTACATTTTAACATTTGGATTTGAAGCTTTATTAATGAAGATATTTGAACTTCTTTTTGAGGTTGTTGCTTTGACCATAATAGTTGATCTTTGTCTTCATCAAAAACTTGTAGTTTACAAACTAAATTCGAAATTTGGTCAAGTAAAATTACCATAAATCAGAAAACCAATCACTGGATAATATAGCCACTTTTCACACGGTCGTTTAGATGTTGGTTTCACTCAAATCGGGGCTTACTGTGACACCCTAAACCCCAAAATAACATTTATAATAATATATACTAAATTATTTGAAGAAAACTTGCAGCGGATAAGGAAAATCTGTTAAAGAGAATTGAAACTTTAATATCTAATTTAGGATATCACGTTTCTCTAAATACACATGTAACAATTCAACTTTGTTCCCCAATTAAAATAGTACAATATCAATGAACTTGATTTAACTAGAATTTCTTGATTTAATTCCCAAAGACTTACTCGTACTAAGTTTTCATATAAAAATTCATTTGTAATACCATAAATAAAATACACATTACAACTCTTAATTCCCGATATCACCTATCAGAGTGGGGTTTCTCCCAAACATGAACTTCGAGACTCATTAACCTGTAATAACTGCAATTTCGCAAACGCAGGGCCAAGCCAGTCAAACACAAACAACGAAGGAGGTGAGTTTTGAAATCATGTTGATAGTATAATATAAATAAGAGGAACACACAATTAATCATCAATAAACCGTATCATTAAACAAACCTTCTTCAAGGAAAAATATCACATTATATAGTCAAAATCAAAGAAAATCCATACACTTCACTGTAACATCAAATCATCACATAAATTATTATCACACATAATACATATTAATCACAATTGTGACACCCTAAACCCCAAAATAATATATAATAATTTATAACATATTTCTATAAAATTTGCAGCGGATAAATAAAAATATTAATCCAAGAAATAAAAACTTTTATTTTTAACTTAGGATATCATGTTTCTCAAAAATCAAAAAGAACACTTTAAACTTATTTTCTCCGTTAAAATAGTGTAATCTCAATAAGCTTTATTTAAGTATTATTACTTGATTTAATTTAAAAAATTACTAGTACCTTATATTCATACAAAAATTCATTTCAAATTAAAAAAAGTAAAATACAACTTAATCCCTTATTTCCGGTATCACCTATCAGAGCGTGGTTCCTCCCAAACTTGAACTTCAAGATTCATTAACCTGTAATAACTGCGATTTCGCAAACGCAAGGCCAAGCCAGTCAATCACAAACAACGAAGGAGGTGAGTTTTGAAAACATGATGGCAGTATATTACAAGTAAGAAGAACACACAAACAATCATAATAGAACCGTATCATTGCACAAACATCCCATCAAGAAAATATCACATTAAAAAGTCAAGATCACTCAAGGGAAATCAATAAATCTCACTATAACATCAAATCATCTAAAAGAAATTATCACCATACACGATACATATTAATCACAACAAACACAATCACAATAAAATGCAATGAATTTGTATTTTCGAACCACACTATGGCTTGTGTTTGAAATCTGACGTGGAACCTGAAACACAGTTATAAATTTAGAAGAAGCTTGATGTATGGGTCTCCCAAGACCATGTCCTCATAGATCTCCTCAACTCAACCCGAGACACATGTACGTGACAGTCAAGGTAAACATTTGGTGCATGGTAGCTCCCGACATTTGGAGTGCTACCTCCAAGTCACCTAGGAATTCCCCACCCGAATACCTCCAAGGTCTAACAATCTTGCTTTAAGGCTCGACAGTAGACCGCCACGATCAGGCTCATTTAGTTGTACTTCCCCGAAATCACTAGGCTTGTCAGGCCCTACCTATATGATGACAAAATAATCTCCACTTCACAAATTCACAATATTTATTTTCTCCCCTCGTTGGTATATGATACTCCATTAATACCGTCATCTCAGACACAAATTGAAATCACAATATTCTCATCACAATTTATAACATCACTATAATTAATCACACATCATCATCACATAAA
>NC_021162.2:24008451-24012779 GCF_000331145.2 Cicer arietinum | reverse complement strand
GACTATAACCCCCCCCCCCCCCGCACCAAAACCCGCCCCGCAAGTATTATTAGAGTAAATTTTGAATTTTCTATATATATACATATCAAATATATTTAATATTTTTTTAAATATTAAAAATTATAATCTTATCTCTATATAAAATAATTTTTTATTTTATTATTATCTGATAATAATTATTTTATTATATTAATTATAATAGATATGATTTTTTAAATTTATAATTTTATATATATAAATGGGTGCGGATGTGGGCGGGGAAACCCGAAACCCGTTGTGGGCGGGGATGGGGGTTTAATTTTCACACCGGCTATGAAACGGGTGCGGGTGCGGGGTTTCCCCAATTAGTCGGGTGCGGGGGTGGAGGAGGCAAAATCCGCCCCCGACCCGCCTCGTTGCCATGCCTACTCAAAATAGGATTTGAGCATGTTTTAACCAATTGTTCGATTAACAAGCTTAGAATCTGTTTGTTACTGTTTTCAGAATTAAACAAACCATGCAATTTATATGGTGATAGTTGGCTTGTATATAGGTAGTCATACCTAATAAAATCAAGACATATATGTTCTTTTAAACAAATTATTCGCTTTATGTGGAACAAACTACCGGCTAGTGACTAAACATAGGAGATATAGGAAATTTTGTTATTAGCAGAATATACAGATGTTACATTTTTGGTATCAGAGCCAGTTCGAACCTAGATCGGAATGTCGTGTGGGTTTACTTTACTTTGTTATTAATTTTTATAAAAGAAAAATCAAAACTTGGGCTTATAGAATTGGTCGTTATAGTCATACATTTTGTATGCTAATATATTTGGTTTGGTCAACCCAATGCTTGATTGGTGGTGAGCATATTTATGACGGGTAACAAGCGAGGTACGAATGACGCACTTGCTAAGGCTTTATGCTAGATAGCGGCAGCCATAGAGAATAGACGAAGAATCTCCCTCATTTGAGAGGACCCAATGTCGAATTGGTAATAGTCGTAGACCCTCAATATCTTAGGCTTTTTGAATTTCGAAAGAACAATCCACCACCTTTTTCGAGGTCAGTTATGATCCAGTCGAAGCACAAGTGTGGTTGTTGAAGTTAGAGAAGATCTTTAGATCATGCATTGTGTTGACACTCACAAGGTGGACCTCGTCATTTATATGTCAGAGCCTGATGTTGAGCATTGGTGGATTTGTATTAGAGGAGGTCTGCTGATAAAAAGAGTTTCTTTTACTAGGGATAGGTTTAAGAAGTTATATTTCTAGAGAAGTATATTCTCCACAATGTTCGTATTCAATAGGAAATAAAGTTTATTCATATTCGTCATGGAGATATTTCAGTTGTAAAGTATGTCACCAAATTATGAAGCTACATCAAGATACTCTTATTATCTTAGGGACAATCCCCAAGAAGAGTGGAAGGCGATCAAATTTGAGTGAGGACTTAAGTCTGAGCTACAAAGCTTTAATTGGAATTCTAAGGATTTGTGACTACCCCACCATGAAGTCTACGGTGGTTGAGAAAAAGATGAAAGCACCAAAAGCTGAGAAACTGAAGGATAAGTTTATCTCTAGTGGAATGAAATTCTACAGTAAAGGCTATAAATTTCATAAGAATCTACACCCTTTACCCATAATTTCAAAGGACAAGTAAACACAAGCTCCAGCTAGTAAGACTATGAGGTTGGTTGTAGACTATAGAAAATTGGATCAAGTTACCTGATGACTCTTCATCATATGCATATTTTCCCACTGTTTTAGTCTTATTTATCTTCAATCATCAGTTAAATTAAGGATTTATTTAATACATTTTTTTGATTTTTGTTCTTTGAGTTAATAAAATGTTTTTTGTTTTTATTTCGTTGATTAAGTAGGAATTTGTCGTAATTTTACATTGCGTTTTGTTTTAGTGCAGTGCTGAATTTTGGTGAAAAATCAACATGACATATGTGGAGTATTTCAGCCATATCTGGAGTTCTAGATGTCCAATTAGTGTCCCTCCAAGTGCTAATGAAAGCTAAGATCCATATCTACAACTTTCGTGAAGACAACGGGGCCAAATTCAGACGCAAAAGATGATAAAAATACACAATACTTCAGACAGCAGATGTTGTGCGCCTGGAGCGCATTTCACAGGATTGGACTCTGCCAACGCGTGCCTGGAGCGCGGTGCACACCAGAAACCATAAAAACGCAGATTTTTACTGTTTTAGGGATCTTTTTGACTCTGGGGAACTTGGGAGACTTGTGCCCTAGCATAGAAACTCAAAGACGCCCGTTTCTAACGCCATTGAAGCAGTTTTATCAAGAACCATCCATGAATCATTCTTGTAATTCTTCTTTAACCCTTATCTTTTGTATCTCTGTCATGAGTAACTAAACCCTATTTGTTAGGGATGAGTGTAACCAGATGAAACCCTTATTTTTCTGATTTGATTTCTAGTTATATGAATGAGTTTATTGAATTATTTTTCTCATCTCTGTGCTTAATGCTTTTTATTGCTTGATCAACATTAAAATGTTCTACGATTTGTATTTTGAAACGGAAGTGGACTTTACAAATGCTTGAGATGAGAAATTCATGAATTTGTAGTCTAGACATAGGTGCAGGTCATGAAACCAATTAAATTAGTTGCAAAGCAATAATTTACAAGAGAATTTCTATACGGTAATGCTTAATTCTAATCTTAAATCCACTAAGGAATTAGGGGTTACTTTGGAATTAAAGGTTCTGTCACTAAGACATTAGGGCAAGAATAATAAAGAGAATTCGGTAATAATTCAATAAAGGAATTCAGTAACTAGGATCAAATTAGACACCAAGGTTGGATTCGAAGTGAAACTCATCCCTGACATTTTTCTCATTATAAAAGATCAATTTTATTATTGTTGTTAATTTCAAACATTATTTCAATCAACTTGGGAACCTTTTTGTTCAATTCTAGTAATCAAATATAATTCAATAGTAAAACGCAATCCTTGAGTTCGACACTCGGTACTACCGTTTTATTATTACTTGCAACGATTCAGTACACTTGCTGAAACGCAATCAAGTTTTTGGCGCCGTTGCCGGGGATTTCCATATCACTATTGAATTTAATTTATTTACTGAATTGAAATTTTTTGCTTTGCAATAAAATTTCTTATTTTATTTTATTTCTAATTTACAAAAAAACTCTTTAATTTTTACTTGGTTATTTATCTTTCTTTAACTGTTCATTACTCATAATTTGTCTAACCTTGAATGCGAGGCCAGTCCTCAGCTGATCTTTTCTTTGATCCAGAAAAAAAAAAATTGCGAAAGCAATTCAAAAATTGGTATGCTGGAATTGAATGTTTATGAGGCTGGGTTGGTTCAAGGGATGTTGTTCTCAAAACAGATAAAATATGTTATCGCCTCTGAGATAAAGAAGGGGATGGTAGCTCTAAATATACAACCCCCGGTAGCCCCTGTCAAATTACTAAAGCAGACTAACTGTAACCTTTGTGGAGGAGCACATAAAACTGGAGCCTGTGAAACACTGGATGACAATGAGTTAGAAGAACTAGAACAGGTGAATTTTTTTAGTAATGACGAGAGGCAGAATAATCCCTACTCTAATACGTACAACCCTGGTTGGAGAAATCATCCAAATTTTTCCTGGAGAGATCAGCAAGGTGGTTCTCAGGGTCAACAAGGAGCTCAAACGAGCAAATTTCCACCTAGAAAGGCTGCTTGGGAGAGTGCCATGGAGAAATTAGTGACAATCACAAATTCTTTCATTCAAGAGTCAAAAGCCATCCAAAAAAATCACTCTGCATCCATAAAGAATCTGGAAACTCAAGTGGGTCAACTTGCTCAACAAATGGCACAAAGAACGACTGGAAATTTTCCTAGTGACACGGTTCCGAATGCGCGAAATAGTGTCAATGCCGTGACAACAAGGAGTGGCAAGGTAAGTGAACAAGTCAAACAAAGTGTAAGCACTTCAAGCTCGACCCACTCAGAAGAAACAGTCACATCGACCTTAGTGGAAGAGCACACCACTCTTGAAAAGGAGGAAGAACATGTGGTACAAAAAAGGGAAACACTGCCAAAACCAGAGATTCGACTTCCGTTTCCTCAAAGGTTAAAAAAGGAAGAAACAGAAAACAATTTGGTAAGTTCCTTGATGTTTTTAAAAAATTACAAATTAACATTCCTTTTGCAGAGGCACTAGAACAGATGCCAACATACGCCAAGTTCATGAAGGAGATTCTATCAAAGAAAAGAAAAATCGGCGGTGAAACAGTGATGCTAACCGAAGCATGTAGTGCTATACTACAGAGAAAACTTCCGCTGAAGCTCAAGGATCCT
>NC_021162.2:24003268-24007428 GCF_000331145.2 Cicer arietinum | reverse complement strand
CATGTTTTATGCTAATCTATTTGCACCTCACCAGTATACTGGCGACCATAGCGGAACAGGAGCGGATGATCTAAACGAGAATCCTTGAACTACTAAACTGAGAGAAGTTTTCTTTCCTTTTTTTTTCCTCTCTGTTGATTGTCCTGTTTCTTTCCGTTTTCTCGTTTTCGTTGTTTAATGTCAGTGTATGTTGACTTTATTTTCTTCATGTTTTTTTTCCTTTCACTAAATGTGTACTATGATGAAACAGTCGTATTGACTTGCACTTAATCTTAAAATTTCTGTTTGTGATTTTGCAAGTTAAATTTCATTTCTTAGATTATGTTATTGCCCAAGTCGACAAGTCTTCCTAATGCATGCATTCTTGATTACTAAATGGTTGTAGAAGGCTAGTATGCCATCAATTTTTCAAAAATACAATTTTAACTTTTCAGAAGCATGTTGGCTTTATTTCGATTGTTCATACTCTCTCTTGTTATCCTAGCTGTGAGCTTTTGAGCCTAAAACTTAAATTCTTTGTTGTGTGATCATCCAGACATGTGTTATCCCTCTAGAACTTGCACTAATTCTGACTTGCATCACATGTAATTTATGCATACATTGAGGCAATTTTATTGGTCGTTTGAGCCTTTCTAACTACCCTATAAAAATTTTACCCTTTGCTAGCCCCTTTGAGCCTTGCCCTTTTATTTGGGTTACTAGCCACATTACAAGCAAAATACCTAACTTTAATTAAATCACCTTACTTGGAGTTAGGTAGAAAAACATTCTTGTCTTGATAAAATTCTAAGTTTGGGGTTGCTCATGGGATAGCAACTTTCTAAATTTGGGGTGGTGATTCTCAGAAAAAGAAAATAAAATAACAAAAATATAAAAAGAAGAAAAAGAAAATAAAAAAAAAAGAAAATATATATATATATATATATATATATATATATATATATATATATATCTTCTTGAGAAAAAAAAATGGTAGAATAAGGTGGAAATGTATGCCTAACTCCAAGTGGTAAAGCCTACTATCCTAAAATGTCCTACCCTTACCTAAGCCCCATTACAACCCGAAAGTCCTCCAAAAATGTATGTGTTTACTGCATTGTGATTGCTAACTAGAATTTTTTCAAGCCTATGGTAGCGTGATGCATGTTCTAGGATTTGAGCGATAAATTCATAACCCTTTCTAAACACTTGAGAGAAATTTTGGTGAGATTGTGTGAAGAGAGAGTTGAATTTGATGAATGAATGCCAATGTGTACAAATCTTGTTGTCTGTATTTTTGAAAACAACCATAGAGCATGATGAATGTTTTGCAGTAGCAAGAACTTTGAAATTTGAGTTTGATGTAATTTGAGAAATTGAATTTAAGTGTGCATTTAACAGGACCAAATATGAAATTAATTGTTGCTTGGGGACAAGCAATAGATTAAGTTTGGGGTTGTGATGACTCTTCATCATATGCATATTTTCCCACTGTTTTAGTCTTATTTATCCTCAATCATCAGTTAAATTAAGGATTTATTTGATACATTTTGTTGATTTTTGTTATTTGAGTTAATAAAATGTTTTTTGTTTTTATTTCGTTGATTAAGTAGGAATTTGTCGTAATTTTACATTGCGTTTTGTTTTAGTGCAGTGCTGAATTTTGGTGAAAAATCAACATGACATATGTGGAGTATTTCAGTCATATCTGGAGTTCTAGATGTCCAATTAGTGTCACTCTAAGTGCTTATGAAAGCTAAGATCCATATCTACAACTTTCAGGAAGACACCGGGACCCAATTCAGAAGCCAACGATGAGAAAAATGCAACATACATCAGACAGCAGATGCTGTGCGCCTGGAGCGCGCCTGGAGCGCATTTCTCAGGATTGGACTCTGCCAACGCGCGCCTGGAGCGCGCGACGCGCACCAGCAACCATAAAAACGCAGATTTTTACTGTTTTAGGGATCTTTTTGACTCTGGGGAACTTGGGAGACTTGTGCCCTAGCATAGAAACTCAAAGACTCCCGTTTCTAACGCCATTGAAGCAGTTTTATCAAGAATCATTCTTGTAATTCTTCTTTAACCCTTATCTTTTGTATCTCTGTCATGAGTAACTAAACCCTATTTGTTAGGGATGAGTGTAACCAGATGAAACCCTTATTTTTCTGATTTGATTTCTAGTTATATGAATGAGTTTATTGAATTGTTTTTCTCATCTCTGTGCTTAATGCTTTTTATTGCTTGATCAATATTAAAATGTTCTACGATTTGTATTTTGAAACGGAAGTGGACTTTACGAATGCTTGAGACGAGAAATTCATGAATTTGTAGTCTAGGGATAGATGCAGGTCATGAAACCAATTAAATTAGTTGCAAAGCAATAATTTACAAGAGAATTTCTATACGGTAATGCTTAATTCTAATCTTAAATCCACTAAGGAATTAGGGGTTACTTTGGAATTAAAGGTTCTGTCACTAAGACATTAGGGCAAGAATAATAAAGAGAATTCGGTAATAATTCAATAAAGGAATTCAGTAACTAGGATCAAATTAGACACCAAGGTTGGATTCGAAGTGAAACTCATCCCTGACATTTTTCTCATTATAAAAGATCAATTTTATTATTGTTGTTAATTTCAAACATTATTTCAATCAACTTGGGAACCTTTTTGTTCAATTCTAGTAATCAAATATAATTCAATAGTAAAACGCAATCCTTGAGTTCGACACTCGGTACTACCATTTTATTATTACTTGCAACGATTCAGTACAGTTGCTGAAATGCTATCATTATCATCAAGAACAAAAGTCTTGTGCCTAGGATAGATGACCTCTTAGATCAATTGAGGGGAGCTTTAGTATTTTCAGAGATAGACTTGAGGTCTGGGTACCATCAAATTAGGGTCAAAAGTGAAGATATTCCTATGACAACTTTTGGGTCAAGATACAAACACTATGAGTATGTAGTGATGCATTTTGGAGTTACCAATGCCCTTGCTATTTTATGGATTATATGAATAAGATTTTTAGACCTTTCTTAGATAAGTTTGTGGTGGTGTTCATCGATGATATTCTAATCCACTCTAGGAGCTTGGGTGAGCTTGAAGAACACATGAAGATATTATTGAAAGTTTTGAGAGATAACACACTGTATGCAAAACCTGAGAAATGTGAGTTATGGCTTGATGTTGTGAGGTTTTAAGACATACCATCTCTAGTAAGGGAGTAGCAGTTGACTCTAGTAAGGTAGATTTTATATTAAGTTGGCCCCAACCTAAATCGATGATTGAAGTAAGAAATTTATAGATAGATTTTCTAGTCTAGTCTTACCTCTCACCAAGTTGACTAGATAAGGGAAAACTTTTGTGTGGGACTAAGAGTGCAAGGATAATTTCCACGAGGCGAATTATCCAACCCATTTTCTTGGATTAGCAGTTGTAGTCTTTGCTCTTAAGATTTGGAGGCATTACTTGTATAGAGCAAAATTTCAGGTTTTTAGTGATAATAAGAGCCTTAAGTATTTTTTTTATCAAAAGGAATTAAATATGAGACAAAGAAGGTAGATGGAGTTCCTAAAGGACTACGATTTTGAGTTGAAATATCACCCTGGGAAAGTTGATGTAGTGGTTGATGCTCTAAATAGAAAATCCTTACGTGTAGCTAGTATGATGGTATAAGAGACAAGCCTAATAAAGGAATTTAGATATATGAATTTGGATGTGTCCCATAATGCTTTAAGCTTGAATCTGAATAGGCTAGAAATCAGAAATAACTTGAGAGAGATAATACAAAATGAACACCTATTAGCTAAAGTATTGCAGTCTCTTGTGGACAAGGAGAACTATACCTTATCTGGTGATGATTTAGTGTTGTTTAAGGATAAGATCATTGTTCCTAAGGAGGGGAGTCTTAAGGATAAGATTTTAGAGGAAGCCATAACATTAAGTTCACGATGCACCGAGGAATAACTAAAATGCATCAGGATTTGAGAAAAATGTATGGGTTTTGTGTTTGTTTCATGTATGTTAGGAGGTTAATATTGAGCACCAAAAGTGTAAGACCCATAATTTTAAAGTGTATTTTATGTATTTTTGGTGTATTTTGGATTTTGGCTCGGAAGCTTTTAAGCCAAAGTTAATAATATTTTGGAGTTTTATAATCAAAAAGATATTTTGATG
>NC_021162.2:23992044-24003107 GCF_000331145.2 Cicer arietinum | reverse complement strand
TGTTTGTTTGGAGGGAAAAAGAAAGGAAAACTAGAAGGAAGGAAAAGGAAAAGAAAAGAATATATAAAGGAAGGAAGGAAAAAGGAAGAAAGGAAAAACAAAGGAAAGAAAAAGAAAGGAAGGAAAATTTCAAAACTCCATCTGTTTTGAAAATCATTAAGTTAAATCGGTATTGAGAACGGGGAATCTCTTAATGACTTATTTAATTAATGTTGTTTGAAAGTCGTTTCGGTAAATGAGTATTAAGAATGGGGAATCTCTTAATATGACTGTTTGCTTAACGTTTTGTTTTGAAAATCATTAAGTTAAATCGGTATTGAGAACGGGGAATCTCTTAATGACTTATTTAATTAATGTTGTTTGAAAGTCGTTTCGGTAAATGAGTATTAAGAATGGGGAATCTCTTAATATGACTGTTTGCTTAACGTTTTGTTTTGAAAATCATTAAGTTAAATCGGTATTGAGAACGGGGAATCTCTTAATGACTTATTTAATTAATGTTGTTTGAAAGTCGTTTCGGTAAATGAGTATTAAGAATGGGGAATCTCTTAATATGACTGTTTGCTTAACGTTTTGTTTTGAAAATCATTAAGTTAAATCGGTATTAAGAACGGGGAATCTCTTAATGACTTATTTAATTAATGTTGTTTGAAAGTCGTTTCGGTAAATGAGTATTAAGAATGGGGAATCTCTTAATATGACTGTTTGCTTAACGTTTTGTTTTGAAAATCATTAAGTTAAATCGGTATTAAGAACGGGGAATCTCTTAATGACTTATTTAATTAATGTTGTTTGAAAGTCGTTTCGGTAAATGAGTATTAAGAATGGGGAATCTCTTAATATGACTGTTTGCTTAACGTTTTGTTTTGAAAATCATTAAGTTAAATCGGTATTGAGAACGGGGAATCTCTTAATGACTTATTTAATTAATGTTGTTTGAAAGTCGTTTCGGTAAATGAGTATTAAGAATGGGGAATCTCTTAATATGACTGTTTGCTTAACGTTTTGTTTTGAAAATCATTAAGTTAAATCGGTATTGAGAACGGGGAATCTCTTAATGACTTATTTAATTAATGTTGTTTGAAAGTCGTTTCGGTAAATGAGTATTAAGAATGGGGAATCTCTTAATATGACTGTTTGCTTAACGTTTTGTTTTGAAAATCATTAAGTTAAATCGGTATTGAGAACGGGGAATCTCTTAATGACTTATTTAATTAATGTTGTTTGAAAGTCGTTTCGGTAAATGAGTATTAAGAATGGGGAATCTCTTAATATGACTGTTTGCTTAACGTTTTGTTTTGAAAATCATTAAGTTAAATCGGTATTAAGAACGGGGAATCTCTTAATGACTTATTTAATTAATGTTGTTTGAAAGTCGTTTCGGTAAATGAGTATTAAGAATGGGGAATCTCTTAATATGACTGTTTGCTTAACGTTTTGTTTTGAAAATCATTAAGTTAAATCGGTATTAAGAACGGGGAATCTCTTAATGACTTATTTAATTAATGTTGTTTGAAAGTCGTTTCGGTAAATGAGTATTAAGAATGGGGAATCTCTTAATATGACTGTTTGCTTAACGTTTTGTTTTGAAAATCATTAAGTTAAATCGGTATTGAGAACGGGGAATCTCTTAATGACTTATTTAATTAATGTTGTTTGAAAGTCGTTTCGGTAAATGAGTATTAAGAATGGGGAATCTCTTAATATGACTGTTTGCTTAACGTTTTGTTTTGAAAATCATTAAGTTAAATCGGTATTGAGAACGGGGAATCTCTTAATGACTTATTTAATTAATGTTGTTTGAAAGTCGTTTCGGTAAATGAGTATTAAGAATGGGGAATCTCTTAATATGACTGTTTGCTTAACGTTTTGTTTTGAAAATCATTAAGTTAAATCGGTATTGAGAACGGGGAATCTCTTAATGACTTATTTAATTAATGTTGTTTGAAAGTCGTTTCGGTAAATGAGTATTAAGAATGGGGAATCTCTTAATATGACTGTTTGCTTAACGTTTTGTTTTGAAAATCATTAAGTTAAATCGGTATTAAGAACGGGGAATCTCTTAATGACTTATTTAATTAATGTTGTTTGAAAGTCGTTTCGGTAAATGAGTATTAAGAATGGGGAATCTCTTAATATGACTGTTTGCTTAACGTTTTGTTTTGAAAATCATTAAGTTAAATCGGTATTAAGAACGGGGAATCTCTTAATGACTTATTTAATTAATGTTGTTTGAAAGTCGTTTCGGTAAATGAGTATTAAGAATGGGGAATCTCTTAATATGACTGTTTGCTTAACGTTTTGTTTTGAAAATCATTAAGTTAAATCGGTATTGAGAACGGGGAATCTCTTAATGACTTATTTAATTAATGTTGTTTGAAAGTCGTTTCGGTAAATGAGTATTAAGAATGGGGAATCTCTTAATATGACTGTTTGCTTAACGTTTTGTTTTGAAAATCATTAAGTTAAATCGGTATTGAGAACGGGGAATCTCTTAATGACTTATTTAATTAATGTTGTTTGAAAGTCGTTTCGGTAAATGAGTATTAAGAATGGGGAATCTCTTAATATGACTGTTTGCTTAACGTTTTGTTTTGAAAATCATTAAGTTAAATCGGTATTGAGAACGGGGAATCTCTTAATGACTTATTTAATTAATGTTGTTTGAAAGTCGTTTCGGTAAATGAGTATTAAGAATGGGGAATCTCTTAATATGACTGTTTGCTTAACGTTTTGTTTTGAAAATCATTAAGTTAAATCGGTATTAAGAACGGGGAATCTCTTAATGACTTATTTAATTAATGTTGTTTGAAAGTCGTTTCGGTAAATGAGTATTAAGAATGGGGAATCTCTTAATATGACTGTTTGCTTAACGTTTTGTTTTGAAAATCATTAAGTTAAATCGGTATTAAGAACGGGGAATCTCTTAATGACTTATTTAATTAATGTTGTTTGAAAGTCGTTTCGGTAAATGAGTATTAAGAATGGGGAATCTCTTAATATGACTGTTTGCTTAACGTTTTGTTTTGAAAATCATTAAGTTAAATCGGTATTGAGAACGGGGAATCTCTTAATGACTTATTTAATTAATGTTGTTTGAAAGTCGTTTCGGTAAATGAGTATTAAGAATGGGGAATCTCTTAATATGACTGTTTGCTTAACGTTTTGTTTTGAAAATCATTAAGTTAAATCGGTATTGAGAACGGGGAATCTCTTAATGACTTATTTAATTAATGTTGTTTGAAAGTCGTTTCGGTAAATGAGTATTAAGAATGGGGAATCTCTTAATATGACTGTTTGCTTAACGTTTTGTTTTGAAAATCATTAAGTTAAATCGGTATTGAGAACGGGGAATCTCTTAATGACTTATTTAATTAATGTTGTTTGAAAGTCGTTTCGGTAAATGAGTATTAAGAATGGGGAATCTCTTAATATGACTGTTTGCTTAACGTTTTGTTTTGAAAATCATTAAGTTAAATCGGTATTAAGAACGGGGAATCTCTTAATGACTTATTTAATTAATGTTGTTTGAAAGTCGTTTCGGTAAATGAGTATTAAGAATGGGGAATCTCTTAATATGACTGTTTGCTTAACGTTTTGTTTTGAAAATCATTAAGTTAAATCGGTATTAAGAACGGGGAATCTCTTAATGACTTATTTAATTAATGTTGTTTGAAAGTCGTTTCGGTAAATGAGTATTAAGAATGGGGAATCTCTTAATATGACTGTTTGCTTAACGTTTTGTTTTGAAAATCATTAAGTTAAATCGGTATTGAGAACGGGGAATCTCTTAATGACTTATTTAATTAATGTTGTTTGAAAGTCGTTTCGGTAAATGAGTATTAAGAATGGGGAATCTCTTAATATGACTGTTTGCTTAACGTTTTGTTTTGAAAATCATTAAGTTAAATCGGTATTGAGAACGGGGAATCTCTTAATGACTTATTTAATTAATGTTGTTTGAAAGTCGTTTCGGTAAATGAGTATTAAGAATGGGGAATCTCTTAATATGACTGTTTGCTTAACGTTTTGTTTTGAAAATCATTAAGTTAAATCGGTATTGAGAACGGGGAATCTCTTAATGACTTATTTAATTAATGTTGTTTGAAAGTCGTTTCGGTAAATGAGTATTAAGAATGGGGAATCTCTTAATATGACTGTTTGCTTAACGTTTTGTTTTGAAAATCATTAAGTTAAATCGGTATTAAGAACGGGGAATCTCTTAATGACTTATTTAATTAATGTTGTTTGAAAGTCGTTTCGGTAAATGAGTATTAAGAATGGGGAATCTCTTAATATGACTGTTTGCTTAACGTTTTGTTTTGAAAATCATTAAGTTAAATCGGTATTAAGAACGGGGAATCTCTTAATGACTTATTTAATTAATGTTGTTTGAAAGTCGTTTCGGTAAATGAGTATTAAGAATGGGGAATCTCTTAATATGACTGTTTGCTTAACGTTTTGTTTTGAAAATCATTAAGTTAAATCGGTATTGAGAACGGGGAATCTCTTAATGACTTATTTAATTAATGTTGTTTGAAAGTCGTTTCGGTAAATGAGTATTAAGAATGGGGAATCTCTTAATATGACTGTTTGCTTAACGTTTTGTTTTGAAAATCATTAAGTTAAATCGGTATTGAGAACGGGGAATCTCTTAATGACTTATTTAATTAATGTTGTTTGAAAGTCGTTTCGGTAAATGAGTATTAAGAATGGGGAATCTCTTAATATGACTGTTTGCTTAACGTTTTGTTTTGAAAATCATTAAGTTAAATCGGTATTGAGAACGGGGAATCTCTTAATGACTTATTTAATTAATGTTGTTTGAAAGTCGTTTCGGTAAATGAGTATTAAGAATGGGGAATCTCTTAATATGACTGTTTGCTTAACGTTTTGTTTTGAAAATCATTAAGTTAAATCGGTATTAAGAACGGGGAATCTCTTAATGACTTATTTAATTAATGTTGTTTGAAAGTCGTTTCGGTAAATGAGTATTAAGAATGGGGAATCTCTTAATATGACTGTTTGCTTAACGTTTTGTTTTGAAAATCATTAAGTTAAATCGGTATTAAGAACGGGGAATCTCTTAATGACTTATTTAATTAATGTTGTTTGAAAGTCGTTTCGGTAAATGAGTATTAAGAATGGGGAATCTCTTAATATGACTGTTTGCTTAACGTTTTGTTTTGAAAATCATTAAGTTAAATCGGTATTGAGAACGGGGAATCTCTTAATGACTTATTTAATTAATGTTGTTTGAAAGTCGTTTCGGTAAATGAGTATTAAGAATGGGGAATCTCTTAATATGACTGTTTGCTTAACGTTTTGTTTTGAAAATCATTAAGTTAAATCGGTATTGAGAACGGGGAATCTCTTAATGACTTATTTAATTAATGTTGTTTGAAAGTCGTTTCGGTAAATGAGTATTAAGAATGGGGAATCTCTTAATATGACTGTTTGCTTAACGTTTTGTTTTGAAAATCATTAAGTTAAATCGGTATTGAGAACGGGGAATCTCTTAATGACTTATTTAATTAATGTTGTTTGAAAGTCGTTTCGGTAAATGAGTATTAAGAATGGGGAATCTCTTAATATGACTGTTTGCTTAACGTTTTGTTTTGAAAATCATTAAGTTAAATCGGTATTAAGAACGGGGAATCTCTTAATGACTTATTTAATTAATGTTGTTTGAAAGTCGTTTCGGTAAATGAGTATTAAGAATGGGGAATCTCTTAATATGACTGTTTGCTTAACGTTTTGTTTTGAAAATCATTAAGTTAAATCGGTATTGAGAACGGGGAATCTCTTAATGACTTATTTAATTAATGTTGTTTGAAAGTCGTTTCGGTAAATGAGTATTAAGAATGGGGAATCTCTTAATATGACTGTTTGCTTAACGTTTTGTTTTGAAAATCATTAAGTTAAATCGGTATTGAGAACGGGGAATCTCTTAATGACTTATTTAATTAATGTTGTTTGAAAGTCGTTTCGGTAAATGAGTATTAAGAATGGGGAATCTCTTAATATGACTGTTTGCTTAACGTTTTGTTTTGAAAATCATTAAGTTAAATCGGTATTGAGAACGGGGAATCTCTTAATGACTTATTTAATTAATGTTGTTTGAAAGTCGTTTCGGTAAATGAGTATTAAGAATGGGGAATCTCTTAATATGACTGTTTGCTTAACGTTTTGTTTTGAAAATCATTAAGTTAAATCGGTATTAAGAACGGGGAATCTCTTAATGACTTATTTAATTAATGTTGTTTGAAAGTCGTTTCGGTAAATGAGTATTAAGAATGGGGAATCTCTTAATGACTCGTTTACTGAATGTTTTGCGAGAAAATCGTTTAAGTCAAAAGTATATTAAGAATGGGGAATCTCTTAATATGACTGTTTGCTTAACGTTTTGTTTTGAAAATCATTAAGTTAAATCGGTATTAAGAACGGGGAATCTCTTAATGACTTATTTAATTAATGTTGTTTGAAAGTCGTTTCGGTAAATGAGTATTAAGAATGGGGAATCTCTTAATGACTTGTTTACTGAATGTTTTGCGAGAAAATCGTTTAAGTCAAAAGTATATTAAGAATGGGGAATCTCTTAATATGACTGTTTGCTTAACGTTTTGTTTTGAAAATCATTAAGTTAAATCGGTATTAAGAACGGGGAATCTCTTAATGACTTATTTAATTAATGTTGTTTGAAGGTCGTTTAAGTTAAATGGGTATTAAAAATGGGGAATCTTTTAATATCTGCATTTGCTTAACGATTGTTGTGAATGGGGTCTGTGTATGCTCATGCATTTCATTTGGTAAATTGTGTCGACCCGTGATAGGTGACACCTTGGTAAACTGTGCTGACCCGTGATAGGTGGTACGTTTACGATTTACGTTTTTGGTAAATTGTGTTGACCCGTGATAGGTGACACCTTGGTAAACTGTGCTGACCCGTGATAGGTGGTACGTTTACGATTTACGTTTTTGGTAAATTGTGTTGACCCGTGATAGGTGACACCTTGGTAAACTGTGCTGACCCGTGATAGGTGGTACGTTTACGATTTACGTTTTTGGTAAATTGTGTTGACCCGTGATAGGTGACACCTTGGTAAACTGTGCTGACCCGTGATAGGTGGTACGTTTACGATTTACGTTTTTGGTAAATTGTGTTGACCCGTGATAGGTGACACCTTGGTAAACTGTACTGACCCGTGATAGGTGGTACGTTTACGATTTACATTTTTGGTAAATCGTGTTGACCCGTGATAGGTGACACCTTGGTAAACTGTGCTGACCCGTGATAGGTGGTACGTTTACGATTTACATTTTTGGTAAATCGTGTTGACCCGTGATAGGTGACACCTTGGTAAACTGTACTGACCCGTGATAGGTTGTACGTTTACGATTTACTATTTAGTAATTCGTGTTGACCCGTGATAGGTGACACCATGGTAACTGTACTGACCCGTGATAGGTGGTACGTTTACGATTTACGTTTTTGGTAAATTGTGTTGACCCGTGATAGGTGACACCATGGTAACTGTACTGACCCGTGATAGGTGGTACGTTTACGATTTACGTTTTTGGTAAATTGTGTTGACCCGTGATAGGTGACACCTTGGTAAACTGTGCTGACCCGTGATAGGTGGTACGTTTACGATTTACGTTTTTGGTAAATTGTGTTGACCCGTGATAGGTGACACCTCGGTAAACTGTACTGACCCGTGATAGGTGGTACGTTTACGATTTACGTTTTTGGTGAATTGTGCTGACCCGTGATAGGTGGCACCTCGGTAAACAGTACTGGTCTGTGATAGGCGGTACGTTTACGATTCCCGCTTTTTCTTTTAGTAAATCGTGTTGACCCGTGATAGGTGACACCATGGTAACTGTACTGACCCGTGATAGGTGGTACATTTACGATTTACATTTTTGGTGGATTGTGCTGACCCGTGATAGGTGGCACCTCGGTAAACAGTACTGGTCTGTGATAGGCGGTACGTTTACGATTCCCGCTTTTTCTTTTAGTAAATCGTGTTGACCCGTGATAGGTGACACCATGGTAACTGTACTGACCCGTGATAGGTGGTACATTTACGATTTCCGCTTTTTCTTTTAGTAAATCGTGTTGACCCGTGATAGGTGACACCATGGTAACTGTACTGACCCGTGATAGGTGGTACATTTACGATTCCCGCTTTTTCTTTTAGTAAATCGTGTTGACCTGTGATAGGTGACACCTCGGTAAACTGTACTGACCCGTGATAGGTGGTACGTTTATGATTTACGCATTTTAGTAAATCGTGCTGACCCGTGATAGGTGGCACCTCGGTAATTGGTACTTTGGCCTGCGATAGGCGGTACAATTATGATTTACGGCCCTTCGAGGAGGGTTTTGGTTTGGAATTCCGAGTCCATGCATTTTGGCATATACGCATTGCATTAGGGTGCTTGGCACACGAGTCGTGTTTGAATCAAGTATATGATTGAGTGGTTTGAATTGGAATTGTTGTGGTAATTGTGTTGGAATTGCTAAGTGTTATGTATTGATTATCGTGTGTGAGTGCGATGAATTGTAAAACTATTTCGAAAACCAATTCGTCGTGGTGATTGTGTGGGCTTTGCTAAGTGTTAAGTTTTGGAGTTATGTGTGAGTGTGATTGAATTAGTTTAAGTATTTTTGGAAGAATAAGCAGGGAAATCGATTTCCCAATCGATTGGATGAGTTGCAGGAAGTTCACTATTTTAACCTAATCGATTTGCCAATCGATTGTATAAATATGTCTTTCAAAATCTTTTAAGAAATCGATTTGGAAATCGATTGGCAGAGAGGCAGGAACTCAGCAAAACTGCCAAAATCGATTTGGAAATCGATTTGGCAACACAGGGACTCATCAGAACTGACAAAATCGACTTAGAAATCGATTTGGTCATGCAAAAACTCAGCAGAACTGACCAAATCGATTTGGCAATCGATTGGCTCAGCAAAAGTCCTTATTTTGAGTTAGATAATCGATTGCTCAATTGATTTATCAATGCTTTGGTCAGTTATGTATTACTTGATGGTTTGAGAACTTCATTTTGAGTTCATTGTTAATTGGCAAGCATTATATGAACTTTTAGCATATGGAAAATCCTTTTAAGGTGCATGCTTAGTTGAAAGGTTATTTTGTGCATTTAAAACTTAAATGTTATGTGTTATCTGTTAATTTCGGTTGGTGACCCTTTACAATTATTGTGGAAATCTGGGCTTTGCCCTCAGATGAGAGTCAGGACGATCCTACCGGTTCGTACCCTACGGACGGGAATGGAGATGGGAACGCTTGACTGCAGCTACGTTAGGAGGATCTCACGGGGCGCGTGGAGATCACTCAGGGTGTATAGTTTTTGGTAGGATGATCAGATTAGGTTGATGTATAGGGACTAGACGTCCTACTTTTTGGGTTGGAGTATTTTGATTTGGAAAACTGTACTTATACTAATATTGTCAGTTTGACATCTTATTTGAATGGGTCCCATGTACCATTTGTTGTTGTGTAAATGCTTTGGATTTATATTTGGAGAAACATTTCCGCTGCTTGTAAATTTTAATGACTCAATTATTTATCCAAAGGCATTTTCTTGTTTATTTCTCTGTTTCAGTTTTAATTTCTTTCGAAAAAAAAAATATACCCTCGCTTTGAAAAACGGGGTGTAACAAAAAGCATTTAGGATTGTTACAACCGTTAAAATTCCTGAGTGGAAATGGGATATATCTATGGATTTTGATGCTATTTGGGTGATAGTTGATCAAATGACCAAATCAGCTCATTTTCTACCAATGAAAACAACCTATAGTTTAGATGGACTAGCTGAGCTCTACATTAAGGATATAGTAAGGGTACACGGTATGCCCATCTCTATAGTATCAAATAGGGATCCACGATTTACCTCTAGATTTTGGGAAAAGCTTTTAAAAGAGCTTTTGCCATTAGATTGAGATTTAGCACATCTTACCATCCATAGACAAATGATCAATCAAAGTGAATTATTCAAACTCTTTAGGATATGCTAAGAGCTTGTGTTCTAGACGAAGGTGAAAGTTGGGCACTCTACTAGAATATTTTTATAACAACAATTATCACTCTAGTATAGCTATGGCACTGTATGAGGCTCTTTACGAAAGAAAGTTTAGGTCTCACACAAGTGTATCAGTGTGAAGTTAGGGATAAGTCTTTGTTAGGACCTTTTAGTGCAAGAGACCACTAGTAGAATTCAACTGATTAGGAAAAGAATGCATACAATGCAAAGTAGGGAAAAAACTTATGTTGACAAAAGAAGAAAACCATTAGAATTTCAAGAAGAGGCACATGGATTCTTAAGAGTCTCTTCTAAGACTGGGGTGAGAAGGTCAATGAAAGTCAAAAATAAAATAAAACTTTGTTTCATGGGTCATTTTTAAATTCTAAAGAGGGTAGGTATAGTACTTATCAATTTGCTCTTCCTCCACGTGTATATAACATTTATGATGTCTTTCTTGTTTCTCAACCCCGAGCATATGTGTTAGGTCATTCACACGTGATAGCTCCCGAGTTAGTCCAATTAAAAGATGATTTAATCTTTAATCCTAGATCTATACGCCTGAGATGGCTAATTCAGAATCAGAGGAAGCAGTCATATGACAATAACGAAGTCTCCCTGATGCAAGTACACCAGTTCCTTTTATAGCACAAGTTGGATCACTTTTGTTTTATTCACTTTGACATAAATTTTGGGGACGAAATTTCTTTAAGGAGGGGAGAAAATGTAACATCCTAAATCAAATGATTAAAAATAATTAGAATTTTAAGATCTTCTAATTTATAGATTATTATGATTATATTATTATTATTATTATTATTATTATTATTATTATTATTATTATTATTATTATTATTATTCTTATCATTATTATTATTTTTATTATTATTATTATCTATATGCGCACGATACTTAATAAAATTAATTATCCTCCTGTATGACCTCAAAATAGGATTTGAGAATGTTTTAACCAATTGTTCGATTAACAAGCTTAGAATCTGTTTGTTACT
>NC_021162.2:23986664-23991884 GCF_000331145.2 Cicer arietinum | reverse complement strand
TATATATATATATATATATATACAATTACTAAGAATAACATGGGGATAGAAGAAAAAAAAGAGAAGAAATATAAATCTAAAAAGATAGAAGTATACCCAAATAAAGAGAAGCTATAATACTTTGTGATTGTGGTAACGGTTATTAGCAAACAACATATCAAGAACGCTTCAAGAGGTGAGTAATCACACCCTTTAAACCTTCAAGAGATGAGTATTAAACTTCACAAAGAGATGAGGTTTAAACTCCACATGGATGAGTATTAAACTTCACAAAGAGATGAGGTTTAAACTCCACATGGATGAGTATTAAACTTCACAAAGAGATAAAGTTTAAACTCCACCGGGATGAGTTCTAAACATCACAAAGAGATGAGGTTTAAACTCCACATGGATGAGTATTAAACTTCACGGAGAGATAAGTTTTAAACTCCACCGGGATGAGTTTTAAACTTCACAAAGAGATGAGGTTTAAAATCCACATTGATGAGTATTAAGCTTCACAAAGAGATGAGGTTTAAACTCCAGACAGATGGGTCTTGTACCCAACACTGGATGAGCTGGTGCTCAACATGATTAGATAATACTCACTTCGCATAAGTAGTATATCTCCATCATTGAATTGACTGATTATTTTCTGCAGAATAAATGTGTATATTGGAATTATCTGATTATGATAGATGTGGATTATCATTTATTTAATTGATGAGTTTTTATTAATTATTGGAAGTAGTTGGTTATTATAGAGAAATCTTAGTTATATCATTAATAGTTCTAAAGAATATTTTTGGATAAAGGCAGGTGCCATGATTGACTTTTTCCGGTCACCGCTCCGGCTGAGCACAATACTTGTTTTAAAATTGTGTGTATTATTCACTGGGATTTAGTATCTCATTAAAGTGTTGTTTTCAGATACTGAGACCGTTGAGGATGTCGAGAGTTGAGAAGTCCTACCTCCCTTGAGAAGAGTGACTTCCTTCAATTAGATTAGTAGATCAAGAATAAGTAGACATAATGTCTACATCGTACTTTATTTCGGGATTAGATATTATTTGCCAAGTTTTGGATATTTTAAATATTAAAGATTTTTCAGTTGTAAGGATTTATTTTGAGATTTCATAACATTACTTCTTTCGAACAATTCATTATTTATTACAGTACCTTATTCTGTTAGATAACCTTGAAATTTTTCCATTATTACCTCAGATTTTATACTCACGTAACTAGGCGTTACAAAATGCAATTCTATGCATGAGCTTAGACTCTACAACACAATGTGGTACCGTTCTAACTCTGAAGTACTTGGTTAGGAGGCTTGATACTATGCAACTTCCCGGTGGACGGACAATTCAAATTGGCCCTGTCCTCATAGATCCCCTCAACTCAATCCGAGACACATATACGTGACCGTCGAGGTAAACGTGTGTTGTGTGGTAGCTCCCGACATTAGGAGTGCTACCTCCAAGTCACCTAGGAATTCCACACCCGAATACCTCCAAGGTCTAACAATCTTGCTTTAAGGCTCGACAGCAGACCGCCACGATCAGGCTCATTCAGTTGTACTTCCTCGGAATCACTAGGCTTGTCAGGCCCTACCTATATGATGAAAAAATAATCTTCACTTCACAAATTCACAATATTTATTTTCTCCCCTCGTTGGTATATGATACTCCATTAAAACCGTCATCTCAAACACAAATTGAAATCACCATTATTTCATCAACTCTGGGGTTAATTCAATATTCTCATCACGGTTTAGAACATCACTATCATCATCATCACATAAACTCATCACAAATTTATAGCATCACTATCATCAATCAAACAATATCACAAATTGATAACGTCACAATTATTAATCGTACATCATCATCATTACATAAAATTATACAGCAAGAACATCTTTTGTTATCACATCACATAAACTCATCGAATCACACATATATAAATTTAATTCAACAGCCAATATCACAATAATATCAATATCACACATTCAAATAAATTAAATCAACCAACACGCTACAAATATTTATATTCTATATTTTAATCTCACAATTTCCATATTTTCACATTAATTAATTTATCCTTCAAAGGGCTACTGCCATACGTAGTGAGCCCCGGATGATTCATTGGGAAATACGGTTTTCTCGTTCATCTCACGATATATTACAGTCATGAATTCAAACGCTCTCTCACCCCTTACCTGATTTCGACGCTTTCACACACACATTGGATTCCACGAGCAAACAACTTTTGTTCATTGGCTCTTTGTCCATCAATCAATCTAACTTGACAATTTATGGGTAAACGTTAAAAATAAAATATGAGAAGATACTCTAAAAACTAAATTAGAAATTCGATCAAGGAAAATTACCATAAATCAGAAAACCAATTAGTGGATAATATAGCAACTTTTCACACGGTCGTTTTGGCGTTGGTTTCACTCAAATCGGACTTACGGTGATTATGACAACATATTGTTGTTATGGAGAGTAGACTTAGTTGCGTATGTTGAGTAAAGAACATCCCCGTGAAGCTACGGGCTTTCCCTCTGTCTGGCGCGCATCCTTCCCTCCCCTCCTTTCTATCATTAGAAGCAAAGAAAGGCAAGAGCATGTTTTTAGTCCCAAGTAACAGATTGAGTAGCTTTTATAACCAGCATCTAAGTAACTTCCAAATCTATAGTCACCATCAGTGTTAGATCCTCTAGGTGCAGGGGAAGCAAGCACCGAAATAGGTGCCTCTTCCTTTCCAGCTCCTCTAGTAAAGAAAGGATCACCTCCGCCCAATAGAGCCTAACCCGAGAGGGGACTTCTCCAGTGTGGATCAAAATGGTCTTGCGAAGCCGGTCCCCAGACAGCCAACCGAAGACTCTCAGAAAAAACAACCTTGACATGACCTCAGAATCAGAGATCAAGAGAGAGCTAGTGATCAAGAATGACTCGATCCCTAACTGACAGATTCGATGACGAGAGTTTCAGATTCAGGAATCGAGAAATTCGGCTCCTCTAGTAAAGAAAGGATCACCTCCGCCCAATAGAGCCTAACCCGAGAGAGGACTTCTCCAGTGTGGATCGAAATGGTCTCGCGAAGCCGGTCCCCGGACAGCCAACCGAAGACTCTCAGAAAAAACAACCTTGACATGACCTCAGAATCAGAGATCAAGAGAGAGCTAGTGATCAAGAATGACTCGATCCCTAACTGACAGATTCGATGACGAGAGTTTCAGATTCAGGAATCTAGAAATTCGTGACTATAGATAAGAATTCGAATATGTTGAACATCTTAGCCTGAGTATGCTGGGTATGTCTTTGCGCAGTGGATTGGAGAATCAGTAGTCGTGGTTGATCTTCCAAATCCCGATCCGTTTCTTCCCATTTTTCATTGTATTAAACCGGACGCTAGCCCATTATATGAGAACCTGTCGATGGTTTAGCTGCGGAGATCCTTCACCTTTTCCATTGGTCTTTGCTCTAAGCTTGAACAAGGGCTTTCTCTCTGCTTGAGTGGCTTGAAGCTACAACAATCAAGGTTGGGCCTTTTATTGCTCTTCTTTTGTCCCCTCGGGCTTATTATATAAAATTTAGGCAAGCGGTGGAACTAGAAAACTATCATAACCGGGTCCAGCTTTATATGTAACAATATAAGGGGTGCATCAGTCTTTAACAAGAAGTTATCCCAAGATTCCAAAAGTAGGCCAAGTTGTTAGATTACGTCTAAGAACTGACTCCGATAAGAGAAAAGACACAAGTGGCATGGAAGAAACCGAGAGCTTTAGCGGTTGACGATAAATACCATGGTCTTAAACCCCGTTTTACTACCTTAAAACAAATGCGGCATTTCTTGGTACGAGTAGCTTCCATTGTTTACTTCTTTCTTCTCGCTGACTTGGGATTTCGAAACAAATACTATACGCGAAGGTTGGCCTAGATATTCTCATATACGTTTGGGGTATAGGGTGCAGTTGACTCTTTCCTTTGCTTATGCCTTATTTCCGGGTCGGAGAGAGGGCTATAAAGATTCTTTTCCGTAGGACCAGAAAGAGGATTAGATTTGGACCAATAAGGTGTGACCATTATCTCTTTTGACAAATAATGTTTTATCGACTTTCCCTTTTTCAAATCCTCGTGCACATAAAAAGGTGCTTAATCTATCATACCAAGCTCTTGGAGCTTGTTTTAGACCATAAAGAGCCTTTTTTAATTTGTAAACATGTGAGGGATTTTTGGAATCTTCAAACCCAGGTGGCTGTTTGACATAGACTTCTTCATTTATATATCCATTGAGAAATGCACTCTTCACATCCATTTGATATAACTCAAAGTGCATGGAACAAGCATACGCAAGTAGTAAACGTATTGCTTCTAATCTTGCTACCGGAGCAAATGTTTCGTCAAAATCTATCCCTTTCTCTTGATTGTATCCTTGAGCGACCAATCTAGCTTGGTTGCGGACAACTATGCCATTCTCATCAAGTTTATTTTTAAACACCCATTTTGTACCAATGATGTGTTTATTTCCAGGATTAGGAACAAGTTCCCATACTTGGCTTCTTTCAAATTGGTTGAGTTCTTGATCATCTTTAAGTGCTTCACCAATTTTGGAGGGTTCGATTTGAGAAACAAATGCCATGTTTAAGCAAGCATCTTGTAGTTTTAATCTTGTTGTGACTCCTTTATTGATATCACCTATGATGTTATCAATTGGATGATATCTATGGGTTCTCCATTCTTTAGGAAGATCATCATTTTGTCTTTCAATGTTGACTTCACTTTCTTGACATGGTTGGTCAGTTTGATGGTCTTTGTTTGTATCATCGCTTTCAAAAACATCATCATCACAAGAAATAATATTTTCCTCTTTTATAGGGTTAGTTTCATCAAAAGTTACATGCATTGATTCTTCGACTAATAAAGTTCTTTTATTGAAAATTCTAAATGCTTTACTAGATAAAGAGTAACCGATAAATATACCTTCATCAGCTTTTTCATCAAATTTTCCAAGGTTATCTTTACCGTTGTTTAACACAAAACACTTACATCCAAAAATGTGGAAGAGAGAGATATTGGGTTTTCTTCCTCTGTAGAGTTCATACGGAGTTTTCTTAAGAATTGGCCGAATGATTACCCGGTTGGAAACATAGCATGCTGTGTTTACAGCATCTGCCCAAAAATATTTTCGTAGGTTTGAGTCGCTTAGCATAGTTCTTGCGAGCTCTATCAA
>NC_021162.2:23982847-23986454 GCF_000331145.2 Cicer arietinum | reverse complement strand
TCCATTCTTTAGGAAGATCATCTTTTTGCCTTTCAATGTTGACTTCACTTTCTTGACCTGGTTGATCAGTTTGATGTTCTTTGCTTGTATCATCGCTTTCAAAAACATCATCATCACAAGAAATAATATTTTCCTCTTTTATGGGGTTAGTTTCATCAAAATTTACATGCATTGATTCTTCAACTAATAAAGTTCTTTTATTGAAGATTCTAAATGTTTTACTAGATAAAGAGTAACCGATAAATATACCTTCATCAGCATTTTCATCAAATTTTCCAAGGTTGTCTTTACCGTTGTTTAACACAAAACACTTACATCCAAAAATGTGGAAGTGAGAGATATTGGGTTTTCTACCTTTGTAAAGTTCATATGGAGTTTTCTTAAGAATTGGCCTAATGATTACCCGGTTGGAAACATAGCATGATGTGTTTACATCATCTGCCCAAAAATATTTTGGTAGGTTTGAGTCGCTTAGCATAGTTCTTGCGAGCTCTACCAAAGATCTGTTCTTTCTCTCAACAACCCCATTTTGTTGTGGTGTCCTTGGTGCAGAAAAACTATGGAAAATGCCATTTTTTTCACAAAATTCTTCAAATGAAGTATTTTGAAATTCTCTTCCATGATCACTTCTAATTGATACAATTTTGGCAGATTGTTCATTTTGGACTAGCTTGGCATAGTTTTTAAATGCCTTAAAAGCTTCATTTTTACATGCCAAAAATAAGGTCCAAGTGAACCTTGAGTAATCATCAACAATAACTAGTCCATATGAGTTTCCACCAAGACTTTTGGTTCTTGATGGACCAAACAAGTCCATATGTATCAATTGTAGTGGTCTAGAGGTTGAAATGACATTTTTAGATTTGAAAGAACTTTTTGTTTGCTTACCTTTTTGACATGCGTCACACAATTTATCCTTTATAAATTTCATTTTTGGTAAGCCTACAACAAGATCATGCTTGACCAATTTGTTTAAATGATCCATGTGAATATGAGCAAATCTCTTATGCCATAGCCAAGCATCATTATTGTCGCTTACCAAAAGACATTTCATTTTCAAGGATAAATCTTCAAAATTAAGTATGAAAATGTTTTTGAAACGTTTATCGATAAATTGTATTTCATTTGTAGCTTCATTTTGGATGATACATTCATCTTTGTTGAAGGCTATCTTGTATCCTTTATTGCAAAGCTGACTAATGCTTATGAAATTGTGTTTTAAACCTTCAACATATAGTACATCTTCAATCGAGGGGGATGGGGCTGTGCCAATTTTTCCAATGCCTAAAATTCTTCCTTTGTTGTTGTCTCCATAGACCACATATCCCTTTGATTCAAGAGTCAATGCTGAAAATTTTGTTATATCACCCATCATATGTTTAGAGCATCCACTATCTAAGTACCACATATTTGAGGTACTTTTTGTGCATACCTGCAATATTAAAATCAAATTTTATTAGGTACCCAATGTGCTTTGGGTCCTTGATGGTTAGTACCTTTCTTTACCCATATGAAATGACCTTTTGGAACACTAATATTTCTAATATGACATGTATTAGGTGTATGACCATGAAGACCACAATAAGAACAAGTAGGATTAAATCTACTATTAGTAACATATGTATGAGATTTATTTTGAATAATTTTCTTATTATAAAGATCATCCTTTTTCATAACTATAATCTTTTCTTGATTAGATTGACTACTTGCTTTAACAAAAATAGTTTTGTTCAAATTTGGTTTATCAAATTTTGAGTATCCAAGACCACTTTTATCATTTGAGTATCTTTGCATGTTTAGAACATTTTCCAATCCTAATTGTCCCTTTTCGTATCGTTCAATTACTCTATTTAATTGAACAATTTCGAAAGAGAGGGATTCACATTTATTGCATGCAGAATTCTGTTTTAGTTTTTCAGAATTTTTCTCCATAATATCAACTTTTTCTTGTAAACTTGAGATTTGTTTCTTTTGTGTTGATAAGCTATGTATGCCTTCTTGAAGTCTTTCTTTTTGGTGGCATTTTTCTTAATAAGGTTTGGATAATCTGCCTTGATATGTCCTTGTTTTCCGCATTCAAAGCAAGTGAAGTTTTGATTTGAAGTAGAACTATCTTTCTTCCTAAAACCTTTCCTTTTGAAAGTTCTGTCATTTTTAAGAAACTTACCAAATTTCTTAACAAGGAACGTAATATTTTCATCTTCATCTGAATTTTCGTCTTTTATTTGTTCTCTTGATTCAGTCTTTAGAGCAATGTTTTTGGTCTTCTTTTCTTGACTTTCATTTTGTTCTAACCTTCCAAGTTCGATTTCGTGTTCTTGAAGTTTTCCAAAAAGTGTAGAAAGAGACATCTTTGATAGGCTTTTCTTTTCAGAAATTGTCGTTACTTTAGGTTGCCATGCCCTTGTTAATGATCTCAGAACTTTAAGGTTCAATTCATCATTAGTGAAGGTTTTTCCAAGAGCCGTCAAGTGGTTGGTCAGATGAGAAAATCTTTTCTGCAAGTCCAGAATAGATTCTCTGGGCTGCATTCGAAACAATTCATACTCTTGAGATAATGTGTTGAGTTTGGAACGCTTTACCTCAATAGTTCCTTCATGTGTTATTTCAAGTGTATCCCAGATTTCTTTAGCTGTTTCGTAATGAGATATACGGAAAAATTCGTCCATTCCAAGTACCGATTGTAACATGTTTTTGGCCTTTTTATCAAACAATACTTTCCTTTTGTCATCATCTGTCCATGAGACTTTTATCTTTACTTCTTTATTATTGATAACTGTTGTTGGAACATTGGGACCGTTTTCTACTGCTTCCCATACATCATCTCCTTGTGCCTCAAGATATGCTTGCATGTGTATCTTCCAGAAATCATAGTGTTCACCAGCGAAACATGGTGGTTTATTGCTACTACCACCATCTCTAAAAACTGGTTGTGCAGAAGCCATTAATAAAGATCAAGGAGCAAATTACCGGAATCTGCTATGATGCCAATTGTAAGTACAGAAGTACGCCTAAGAGGGGGGCGAATTAGGTGTTAGTAAATTTTCTTGTTTTCAGTGATATGGTAGTTGAATTTTCTGAGTTAATATAATGTCTACTAATAGTAAGGTGCAGTAAATAACTGAAAACAATAGATTTATCCTGGTTCCCCATATAACCAAGGGTACGTTGTGACACCCTAAACCCCAAGTAATTTTTTTTTTTTAAGATAAAGAGTATCACGTAATCATAAACATGTCACATAAAATCCAAAATTTTCACCAAACATAATGACATCGAAATCATAATATCAACAACATAATCCTTTTTGAAGTGCACATACTTATGTTTCAAACGTAGTGCAAATATAGTCCCCACCCGATGTCACTATCAGAGCGGGAATTCCCAAAATAAAAATACTCAAAATAACATCAATACAATGCGTATAAATAGAGTCTTCGAGACATGATGACTTCCGCCTCTCCAATGGTACAAGTCATCACCTGCAACTTACAACTCATCTGCGTCCATCGCAAACGCCAAACACAAACAACGAGGGGTGAGTATCGAAATTATGTAACAGTATAAAATACACGAGGAGAACATGCAAACAATCAAATTATCACAA
>NC_021162.2:23981109-23981852 GCF_000331145.2 Cicer arietinum | reverse complement strand
AAATAAGTAAATAAATAAATAATTAATAAAATAAATGATAAATAAATAAGTAAACGAATAAATAAATAATAAATAAATAACTAGATAATTAAATAAATAAATAAATAATAAAATAAATAAGTAGATGAGTAAATAAATAAGTAAATGGATAAATAAATAGATAAATAAATAAATAAATAAATAAATAAATCAGTAATGAATAAATAAGTAATGAACAAATAAATAATAAATAAATAAGTAAATAAATAAATAAATAAATAAATAAATAAATATGTACTGAATAAATAACTAAATAATAAAATAAGTAATAAATAATTAAATAAGTAAGTGAATAAATAAGTAATAAAATAATAAGTAAATAATATAATAATTAAATAAATGGAAATGAATCAAACTCGGAAAATTATACAGGCATGTAAACAATGAGCATTTAATTATGTTTTTGTAAAAAAGGAAACATAGCATGGCCTTGGAAGACAGACGAATATGCGAGGAAAGAAAAGGATATATCTTAACAATAAGTTTGTATCTGATAAAGGAATGGCATCACATTAACATTTGACATTTGTGTGGTACTCGTATACTCCTGCCTGTCTGATTAATTTGGTATTTTTATTTCCTTTTTCTGTCTTAAGCATTGAAATTAAGGTTTGGTGTTGTTGAACTAAATTTATTGGGCAGTAGCCTGAGAGGAAAAGCACATGGACACAACGTTCTTTTTGGGTTCATGGATTTCAATTTCT
>NC_021162.2:23956704-23980270 GCF_000331145.2 Cicer arietinum | reverse complement strand
TTGTTCAAGGTATTGATTCAAGGATTGTGTCTTGTTTGATCTGAAGTTATGGGGTATTTATACTCCATAAACATCTCTTCAGATTCGTGACCATTGATCCAAGAGGTTTGATGAAAAAATACAATGATCTAGAGCCATTTCAGATCTGAAAAATTGTATTGCTTCCAGTTGTATTCGAATACAGGATATTTGTATTCGAATACACCTCTTTGTAACGTTCAAAAATATTCAAAAATTATACCTTTGTATTCGAATACACATGTGTGTAGTAGAATACAGATTAGTGAAAATTTGCCACTGACTTACTTTGTATTCGACTACAGAAGGTTGTAGTCGAATACAGATATAAGGATATTTTGGCCACTGACTTGAAGTGTATTCAACTACACATAGTCGTAGTCGAATACAACTTTGAGACTTTTGCTTCTGACTTGCTTTGTATTCGAATACAGGATGCTGTATTCGAATACAGTAATGTATTTTGTCAAAAATATTAGTTTTAACACTTTGTTAATGCAATTTTGACTTTTGAAAATATTTTATGTGCATATGTAAATATGACTTGTTCTCATGTAATTGAAGTATTGGTTTGTATCATATACCTTTACATTTTAACATTTGGATTTGAAGCTTTATTAATGAAGATATTTGAACTTCTTTTTGAGGTTGTTACTTTGACCATAATGGTTGATCTTTGTCTTCATCAAAAACGTGTAGTTTACAAAACTAAATTCGAAATTTGGTAAAGTAAAATTACCATAAATCAGAAAACCAATCACTGGATAATATAACCACTTTTCACACAGTCGTTTAGACGTTGGTTTCACTCAAATCGGGCTTACTGTAACACCCTAAACCCCAAAATAACATTTATAATAATATATACTAAATTATTTGAAGAAAACTTGCAGCGGATAAGGAAAATCTGTTAAAGAGAATAAAAACTTTAATATATAATTTAGGATATCACGTTTCTCTAAATACACATGTAACAATTCAACTTTGTTCCTCAATTAAAATAGTACAATATCAATGAACTTGATTTAACTAGAATTTCTTGATTTAATTCCCAAGACTTACTCGTACTAAGTTTTCATATAAAAATTCATTTGTAATACCATAAATAAAATACACATTACAACTCTTAATTCCCGATATCACCTATCAGAGTGGGGTTTCTCCCAAACTTGAACTTCGAGACTCATTAACCTGTAATAACTGCAATTTCGCAAACGCAGGGCCAAGCCAGTCAAACACAAACAACGAAGGAGGTGAGTTTTGAAATCATGTTGATAGTATAATATAAATAAGAGGAACACACAATTAATCATTAATAAACCGTATCATTACACAAACCTTCTTCTAGGAAAAACATCACATTATATAGTCAAAATGAAAGAAAATCCATACACTTCACTGTAACATCAAATCATCGCATAAATTATTATCACACATAATACATATTAATCACAACAAAACAATCACAAGAAAATGCAATCCTATGCATGAGCTTAGACTCTACTTCACAATGTGGTACGATTCTAACTCTAAAGTACTTGGTTAGGAGGCTTGATACTATGCCATTGTCCCGGTGGACGGACAATTCAAATTGGCCATGTCCTCATAGATCCCCTCAACTCAACCCGAGACACATATACGTGAAAGTCGAGGTAAACGTGTGTTGCATGGTAGCTCCCGACATTTGGAGTGCTACCTCCAAGTCACCTAGGAATTCCCCACCCGAATACCTCCAAGGTCTAACAATCTTGCCTTAAGGCTCGACAGCAGACCGCCACGATCAGGCTCATTCAATTGTACTTCCCCGGAATCACTAGGCTTGTCAGGCCCTACCTATATGATGAAAAAATAATCTCCACTTCACAAATTCACAATATTTATTTTCTCCCCTCGTTGGTATATGATACTCCATTAAAACCGTCATCTCAAACACAAATTGAAATCACCATTATTTCATCAACTTGGGGTTAATTCAATATTCTCATCACGGTTTAGAACATCACTATCATCATCATCACATAAACTCATCACAAATTTATAGCATCACTATCATCAATCAAACAATATCACAAATTGATAACGTCACAATTATTAATCGTAGATCATCATCATTACATAAAATTATACAACACGTCCATCTTTTGTTATCACATCACATAAACTCATCTAATCACACATATATAAATTTAATTCGACAGCCAATATCACAATAATATCAATATCACACATTCAAATAAATTAAATCAACCAACACCCTACAAATATTTATATTCTATATTTTAATCTCATAATTTCCATATTTTCACATTAATTAATTTATCCCTCAAAGGGCTACTGCCATACGTAGCGAGCCCCGGATGATTCGTTGGGAAATACGGTTTTCTCGTTCATCTCACAATATATTACACTCGTGAACTCAAACGCTCTCTCACGCCTTACCTTATTTCGACGCTGTCACACACAAATAGGATTCCACGAGCAAACAGCCTTTGTTAATTGACTCTTTGTCCATCAATCGATCTAACTTGACAATTTATGGGTAAACGTTAAAAATAAAATATGAGAAGATACTCTAAAAAATAAATTAGAAATTCGGTCAAGGAAAATTACCATAAATCAGAAAACCAATCAGTGGATAATATAGCCACTTTTCACACGGTCGTTTTGGCGTTGGTTTCACTCAAATCGGACTTACGGTGAAGGAGAACGGTGCAAAATAACGAATTCTACAAACAGATAAGTCGAGTATTTTAGAGAGAAATTGGGGTTGTTAAAATTATGGAAAATTATGTTTAATGGACTAGTTAAATGAATGAAATAACATACTCAAATTTGGGCGAAAATGGAGAAAGTTTTCTCGACAGTTATCGATCACTGGTGCCAAACGATAGGTTGTTGTTGTGTTTCCACTTTGGTTTCAAAGCTGCCCGTCCAATTCCCTTTTTTTGTTGCTGTTTTATTTTATTAACAATTAGGGTTCACACATGGTTAAAACCTATTGGTCCCTTTATTTATTTTTAAATAAAACTAATGTTTTAATATTTTTTAACATAATTTAATTACTAAATATTGCTAATATTTCAAAACTAATATTTTATAAAATAAATTAATAAATCATTTAAAATATTTTAATAATCAAAACCTTCGTATTCAAAATAATCACCTTAATGATACTATTTTTTTATACTCACATTAAAATACTATCATAATTAGATAATATTCAAAATTATAAAATAAATAAGGATAAAATCAACACTTTATATTAAATACTAAATCATACTAAATATATATATAATCACAATATCATACTAAGTATATAAAAATAAAGAAAATCAAACACAATATTACTACTATCTCAAGATAATTATTTATAAAGTAATTAATTAAAATAAAATATATTTAGAATTAATAAATATAATTAAGTACACATTTAATAATAGTCAAACGCATGTAATCTAGTATATATAAAACTAGCACATCATAAAAATCAACTATATAATGGAAATTATTCACAAATTTTATTAACATATATTTTATAATAATTTTAACATCAAATTAATTATTTAAAATCCTATTTAATTAATAAAATAGTTTATCATAAAATTTAGGGTGTTACACTTACGGTGAAGGAGAACGGTGCAAAATAACAAATTCTACAAACGAAAAAGTCGGGTATTTTAGAGAGAAATTGGGGTTGCTAAAAATCTGGAAAATTATGTTTAATTGTCGAGTTAAATGAATGAATTAATATACTCAAATTTGGGCGAAGATGGAAAAAAATTTCTGCAACAGTTATCGATCATCGATGTTAAACGATAGGTTATTGTTGTGTTTTCTCTTTGATTTTACGACTGCCCTTCCAACTCCCTTCCATTTTTTGTTTGTTTTATTTTATTAACAATTAGGCTTCACACATGAATCAAACTCATTGGTCCCTTTACTTATGTTTTACTATTATTATTTTTATTTTGCCAAAACAAAATTAATAATTATTTAATCTCCTTTTTAATATTCTTCCAAACACAGTTTTTCAAACATTACTAATATTTTATAAATTAGAGTAATTAAAATAATCAATATAAAAAAAACATATTACAAAAAGCTCACATTATAATAATACCAGCATTGAAACTCTCACATTCAAAATAATCTCTACGATTATACTTAATTTTCAAAAAGCTCACATTATAATAATACCAGCATATTAGAAAATAGTCAAAATTATAAAATAAATAAATATAACATCAATATATTATATTAATTACTAAATCATAATAAATATATATAAAATTACAATGTCATAACAAGTATATAAAAGTAAACGAAATCAAAAAGAATTTATCGTCATATATTCTAAAAGAATTTTAACATTAAATTAATTATTTAAAATTGTACTTAACTAATAAAATAGTTTATTATAAAATTTAGGGTGTTACACGTGGTGGCTTAGCATCAAGCCTGCTAACCAAGTACTTCAAAGTTAGAATGGTACCAAAGAAACAAGAGGAGTCTAGAGTATAAGAGCATGAATAACATTACTTGATTTGTGTGTTTACTTACTTGATGTTGTGGACTGTATCAATGTTTTACCTTGATTATTGTAACACCCCAAATTTTATAAAAAACTATTTTATCAAATAAATATGATTTTAAATAATTAATTTGATGTTAAATTTGATTTTAAATAATCAATTTTATAATATATATTGATAAATTTTGGGATAATTTTCGTCATATGAGTGCTTTCTATGATGTGCTAATTTTATAAATATTATATTAAATGAGCGATATAAATAATAAATATTATATTTTATTATTTGATATATTTTTTTAAAAAACTAATAGTATTTTAATGTAATATTTTAAAGAAAAACATTTTATACGATTTTACGTGTATATACGCGTACCCAATTAATGTAATATTTTTATGTGCGCTTGATTGATGTTAATTATGCACGTAGTTATATTTTAAATATTTATAAATATTTTCTATTTTTAGTTATTTATTTTAGAAATAATTATCTTGAGATAGTAGCAATATTGTATTTAATCTTGATTTTTATATACTTGTTATGGCATTATGATTTTATATTTATTTATTATGAATTAGTAATTAATATAAAGTGCTGATGTTATATTTATTTATTTGATAATTTCAAATATTTTCTAACGTAGTAATTTAATGTAAGTATTTGAAAAAATAAGTATAATTATAGTGGTTAATTTGAATATGAGAGTTTTGGTTATTAATGTATTTTAAAAGATTAATTATTTTATTTTAGAAATTATTAGTTTTGAAATATTAATAATGTTTTACTAATGAAATTGTGTTTTAAAAAAAATAAAATAAAAATAGTAATAGTAAAACCTAAAAGGAGGCTAATGGGTTTGACCCATGTGTCTAAAGGATTTAAATTGTTAATAAAATAAAATAAAAGAATAAGGAAGGAAGCTTACGGCCAGCCCAAGTAAAACCAAGAGAAACCAAACACAAGTCTATCGCTTGGCACCGGTGATCGATAACTGTCCCAAAAAACTTTCTCCATTTTCTTCCAAATTTGAGTAAGTTGTTTCTTATATTTAGTTAGTCAATTAAACACAACTTTCCAGATTTTTAACAACTTCAATTTCTCTCTAAGATACTCAACTTCTCCCTTTGTAGAATTCGTTATTTTGCACCGTTTTTCTTTACCGTAAGTCTGATTTGAGTGAAAACAACGCCAAAACGACTGTATGAGAAGTGGCTATATTATCGACTAATTGTTTTCTTATTTATGGTAATTTTCCTTGACCGATTTTCGAATTTATTTTTTTTAGAATATCTTCTCATAATTTATTTTTGACTATTACCCATAAACTGTCGAGTTAGATCGATTGAAGGACAAAGAGTCAAAGAACAAAGACTGTTTGGTCGTGGAATCGTATTCATAGGTGAAAGCGTCAAAATAAGGTAAGGGTTGAGAGAGCATTTGAATTCATGAGTATAATATATTGTGAGATGAACGGGAAAACTGTATTTCTCAACGATTCATCTGGGGCTCGCTACGTACGCCAGTAGCCCTTTGAGTGGTAGATTAATTAATATGCAAAATGGAAATTGTGAGATTAAAATATGGAATAGAAATACTTATAAGGTGTTGATTGATTCGTTAAATGTGTGGTATTAAATATTATTGTGATATTTGATTTAATTTTGTTAAATGTTGGTCATTCGATATTATTGTGATATTTGATTTAATTTCGTTAAATGTGTGGCATTTGATATTATTGTACTATTTTATTTATTATCGTTAAATGTGTGATATTTGAAATGATTGTGATATTGGATGTCGAATGAATTCTATGTATTTGTTTGATTAGACATGTTTAGGTGATGTGATAATAAAAGGTGGATGCATTTGTGATAAGTTTTATGTGATTATGATGATGCATAATTAATAATAATGATGTTATATATTTGTGATAAGTCTATGTGATAATGTATGATTGATGAAATTGATGTTATAAGATTGTGACGAGTATATGTGATGACGTGTGATTAATGAGTACCATAAATTGTGATGAGAATATTGTGATTCCAATTTGTGTTTAAGATGAAGGTTTTAATGGAGTACCATAGGCCAACGAGGGGAGAAAATAAATATTGAGAATTTATGAAGTGAAGATTATTTTTTCATCATATAGGTAGGGCCTGACAAGCCTAGTGATTTCGGGGAAGTACAACTGAATGAGCTTGATCGTGGCGGTCTACTGTCGAGCCTTATGGCAAGATAGTTAGACCTTGGAGGTATTCGAGTGGGGAATTCCTAGGGGACTTGGAGGTTGCACTCCAAATGTCAGGAGCTACCATGCAACACACGTTTACCTCGACTGTCGCGTATTTGTGTCTCGGGTTGAGTTGATGGGATCTATGAGGACAGGGCCAATTTGAATTGTCCGTCCATCGAGATGGTGGCATAGTATCAAACCTCCTAACCAAGTACTTCAGAGTTAGAATGGTACCACATTGTGAAGTAGAGTCTAAGCTCATGCATAGCATTGCATTTCCTTGTGATTGATGTGTTTCAAAATTAATATTTATTACCCTTAGATGATTTGATGCATATTATAATGAGATGATTATTTTACTTGAGTGACTTTGATGTAATATTATGGTACTATTTACTTAAATATTTTGATACATTGTAATGTGATTATGATACGGTATATTATGATTGTTTGTGTGCTCTTCATACTTATATTAAACTATCAACGTGATTTCGAAACTCACCTCCTTCGTTGTTTGTGTTTGACTGGCTTGGCACTGCGTTTGTGAAATCGCAGTTGTTACAGGTTAATGAGTCTTGAAGTTAAAATTTGGGAGAAACCCCGCTCTGATAGGTGATATTGGGAATAAAGGTTGTAATTTGTATTTTACTTATTTAATTTGAAACACTTTTTGTATGAAAACCTTATAAGTACTAGTAAGTTTTTAGAATTAAATCAAGTAAATATACTTAAATCAAGCTTATTGAGATTGTACTATTTTATAGGAGTAAAGAAATTTAACGTATTCCTTTTGAATTTTGAGAATTTTGATATCCTAAATTTGTTATAAAAGTTTCGTTTCCTTGAAAACAGATTTTCTTTATCCGCTGCGAATTAAATTAAAATTCTTGTATAAATTAATATACATTATTTTTAGGTTTATGGTGTCACAATTATTCTTGTTGATTGTGATTTCATTGATACAGTGTTTAATATATTTTATGTGTTCTTCTCAACTATTTTATACTATTACATGTTTTCGAAGCTCTCCCCTCTTTGGTTGTGTTTGACGCTTGCGAAAGCGCAGTCATTTCAGGTTATCAGTTGATGATCCACGCTCTGATAGGTTATACTAGTTGGCAGTAATTTGTCGCATTTTATTGAGTTATGAACTAATTTAGATATTTGTAATTTCGATTGATCAGTTGTGTTATTTTTATCTTTTATTTGGATGTAGAAATTAATTGTCTCTAAGTTTAGAATGTGTTTTTATCTCAGAAATTTCTATTTAATAAACCTCAACTATATTCGATATTAAATGATTTTTAATTGAAAATTTCTATGCAAGCATTTCGTGTAAAAATAAAATTTGTATACTCTATTTTGGAACCGCTGCGAATGTCTTTTAAAACTAACGCATATTGCTTTCTATGTCAATTTGGGTTTAGAGTGTCACAATAACTGTACCAATTAAAATAAAACCATATTACTAGAAGGTGTAAAATCTTGTCAATTTAACGTAATGAAAACTATCAACACACATAGGTGCAAAGAATTTGATTGAAAAAATGTATACCTGAAAAAATAACTACAAAGATGATGAATAGAAAAAAGGAAAGTTTAGCCATTTCAAATAGCTTCAATATAAATACCAGTATAATTTATTGTTGTTGCTTTACTCTGTGATATATCATTGTAAAAATAAAATCACGGCTTTATATATAAACAACCAACATTTTTAATCATCTAAAAAAAGAAGTCAACTTTAAAGTTTTCTAAAAGTTTGAATACACCCCTTTAATAATACTTAAGATTAAAATAATATATCTAGCAAAAAAAATTAAGATAATATATATTTTACTTTAATATATTTTATACTAATTTTAATTTTCTATTTTTATTAACTTTTTTTAACATCTATTTTGTATTAATTTTGTTGATAAATCTTATTATTTTTTTATGTCGTCTCTTTTTTGAAAAACCACATAATTCTACTTATGTGATTTTTTTATGCGAGTAAACTACCATATATATTGCGATTTTATTTTATTTTGTATCTCTGGTTGAAATTTCATTTTTGTATTGGATTAATTAATATATTTTTCCTTTCCTTTGGAGATATCTAAGCCATAACACCAAGAATATATTTATTCTAACAAGAAAATTTTAACACATCAATTCTATAGAAAATTTAAATTAAATTAATTCAATACTATTTTCATTATATAATTCATTATGTTCATCTCTATATTTTAAAAATTTGCAAAGAATGGGATGTGCGACATTTTATTATAAAGATTTATTTTTGTTGGAATAGTATAAGAAAACTAAATAGATCATTTTAATGTAACACTAAAAAATATTTATATATATTATATGTATTTTTTAGTAATTTTCTTGATTTATTATTTAAAAAAAATTCATTTTATTTAAATAATTAGAATTATTATTTTATATAATTATGTTGGCTAGAAATTATATGATGACAGATCTTGGATGATTATATTGTATTATGGGTTATTGTCTATTTTATTTACATAGTTAATTTAGAAAATTATAAAATATATTGATTGGATGTTGTTTGTGTTAATTATCATCTTTGTGTTATATATTGTAACAATAATTTGTCGCGCTTTATTTATTTAAATGATATATTGGTTGGATGTTGTTTGTGTTAATTATCCTATTTGTGTTATATAGTTAATATAGAAAATTATAAAATATTTGGGTTTTTGTTTTATCATATGGGCCAAAGAACAATAAAGCTAGGAGGTAGTAGAATTGGTGTTAGCCAATCCTTGTTGTTTCATCCATCTTAGTCAACAAATAAAAAAAGTGTCTTGGAAACCTTTATTTTCTTTTTATTGTCTCATAAATAACTCTCCTCGCAATTTATATCACTCCATTTTATTAAATTATTCCTTTGATCAAAAATTTATTTTCTTTTAATAGTAACCAAAATCGTTGACAAAAATATTATTAGATTTTAACATTAATTAACCACAAAAAGAATCTTGGCATTCAAAGTATTTCTTTTCTATTATCTTCTCACTTTAACTTTATTCAATTTCGTTCAAAAGTTTATATGACTAAAAAAAAAAGAGAAAACCAACGAGTAAAAAAACCATTCCGCTTTCTCCTAACCATTAATCATAGAATCATGACTACGCCTCCATTCACAATTGGACCGAGATGATTTGATAGTCGGTTCGAAACATATGAGTCTTGGAATCCAAAGGTCGGATCCTTAAAGCAACATTTAGAACGTGAGAAACCACATTCGCTTTGTGTCTACGAATTTGATGTATTTTAAACTTCTACTCCTTATTGTAAACTTTATTACTATGTTGTTATTTCTATAGTTATCTTGATTTTGTGATGGTATTGACCTAGAAAAAATATTTTAATTTGTTAAACGAGTTTATTTGTGTCAAGAATCAAGTTTTGTGCAATGAAAAGTTGTTTCTTAATGTGTAGATCGTATTTCAATTGAAAATGTATATTATTATGATTCAATTGATTAGAAATGGTTTTACGATGATTTTAATGATTGAAGTTAGTTTTTTTTTTTTAAGTTTATGGGTTAAAAGTAAATTTTGATGTTTTATGGGTGGGAGAACATTTTTATATTTTAATAAATGAAAAAATATTTGTATGGTTGTTTGATTGTGTTCAAAATTGAAGAAAATAATCATTTGTAAAGTGCTAAAGTGTTTAGAAAAGTATTTGTCTTGATCAAGTTGTGTAGTGAATTTTGGGAATTTAATTTAATTTAGCTTAAAAATCAAATTTTAGGGATTTTAGAATTTGTTAAGAAAATTTATCCAAAAATTTTAAATTCTGAAAAATTGAGTTTATGACTTCAAAATGGTGAGAAATGATTATCTAAGTGTTATGATTTGGAGATAATTTTTTTATGGCATGTAGTTTATTTCAAAACAATTTCTAAAGCTAGGAAAATGAGAAAATTATTATTTTTCCCATTTTAATTAACAATAATATTTTTTTTATAAATGGTTAAATTATGGAATTTTGATTTTATGAGGTCATAGTATTATTTTATATTCTAAGTATTGGAATTTTAACTTTTAATTATTTATTATTAATTGATTTTTTAAGAGTGGGGTTAAACGGTCATTTTATTGGAACAATAATAGCATTAGTCATGGGCTGTTTATTATGCATGATCACTTAATTATATATTTTTGGGTGTTGACTTATGAAAGAAACAATTTAAGCGAATTTTTAAAGTTTAAAAAATTTAATGAATAGTTAGTTATTTTGTGGAAATGTGTAGCTATTTAATATATTCTACGTTTTATTTCTTGTTTAGTGAACCTTTAGTCAACCTCTCAACTTTTTTTAAGAGTAGGACTAGTTTGTTTGAAACTAAGAATGAGTGGTAAATCATTTGGTGGAGGTGTGGACGTAGTGGAGCTAAGACCGATGTACGTGATGAAGATTTTATTGTTAGGAGATGAAGCAGCCTAGGTAAGGGCATTTCCTCATACAAATTATAGGTAGGCCGTTGGTTGTATGGTATGAAATAGATAATTTTGGTTATGTAATAATGCACTTATTTAAAAACTTAGAAAAATAAGAGATTTTAAATATTAAATAATTAATTTAGGACAAAGATATTTTAATAAGAACATGAAGGGATAGAAGCAATAAATAAGTAATGCCCAAGGGTCAAAATGGGGAATTTCTTCCATTTTCCATCTAATCAAACCAGACATCCTCTAATCAGAATTCCTCTGATTAGATTTTCTCTGATATTACATTCCTCTGATCAGATTACATTTGATCTAGATTTACCCTAATTTTGAATTTATCTAATCAGGTTATATCTAACTCAAACTCCCTCCAACTAGACTTTATCTAGTTAGACTTCCTCTAATAAGAACTTCCTTAATCCAGATTTCCTTTATCCCTACTTCTCTAATCAGACTTCCTCAGTTAAAAGTTTTCCTTATGATAAAACCTTGGCACATTTTCACTTCCAAGTTCCACCTCAAGCTTTAAATTATCTAATATAATTAGAGGATGAATCTGGTACTCATTGTATCTAGCAAATTGTAGCAGATAAGACGGCTTGAGGCATGAATTCAGACATCAAAGAATAAGGTTCTATAGTTATGTGTGTTGAAGTTGAAATTCATTTTATTTATTAGTACAACAGAGGATGTTTTGCAAACTCTGTACCATTTAGTTACAATGACATTTAAATGATCGTACCTTTGAAAACTTATATGGTTGCCTCTAAAATTTATAAATGTATGAATTTGTACCGCTTTCTAGATAATGTTTATGGTTATTACAGTCTATGTACTTGTTAATTGTTTTTTTAGTCATTACCGTTCTGTCATATTTTAAAATAATGTAAAAAAACGTATACTATAATTGAAATCTATAACTAAAATTACACTATAATAAATCTCTCAAGTTTTGTCCTTAAGCCATAGTCCAATTGGCGAATGCCGATATTTTTAGGTTTGACGTCTTGTCTCGAGTTTAAATCCGGGACTTAACAATGTTGTGCGTTAGTTATGGTATAATTTACCATCTCTTCTAAAGTAAAATAAAAATATCTCAAGTTTTGGTTTTAATTGCAGTAGAGGATACCAAAATGCTTAATGCACTTTTAAAACATAAATTGTAAATTTGTGAAATTTATTAACTGTATTTTGATATGCCTTTACATTAAATATAGAGCAACTATCATATTTTTGTTCTAGGTTTGACAATCATATGCGCAAATACAACTATATGGTGTAAAAGGGTTTACACTAACCCACTGTCCAAAACCATTTTTATTTGGATATTTTAAATAGCACGTCTTTCTGCATGTTGCGAGTAAACATGAATTTTTTGAGATGAGTTCAATACATCTTTTTTGTTGTCCATTCGCACCACTAGTCATAATTGCAACAGTTAAAATAAAACCATGTTATTAGAAGAAATAAAATCTTGTTTATTTAATGTAATGAAAACTATCAACACTTATAGGTGCAAAGAATTTGATGCAAAAATTGTATACCTGAAAAAATAACGGTAAAGACGATGAATTGAAAGAAGGGAAATTTAGCCAAAACCATATAATTCTACTTATCTGATTTTTTTATGCGAGTAAACCACCATATATAATGTAACAACCCGTTTTTTTTTTTCAAAATGAAAAACGAATTTCAGAATTAAAGAAAGAAATACCTTTGGATAAAATATTTAAGTCGTAACATAGCGACCAAGTCAATAAATATTTATAAGCAGTGGAAATAGTTTTGAAACAAATATCCAAAGTATTTAAACATCAAAATATATCAGGGCTATGAGGCCTATCAGACATAGCTCATACCCCTGGGGTATTCTCGGCAAACACCTGTACAAAAGCACTGTCCCAAGAATTTTAACTCCCCCATGTCACATCAAAAAGTGGTACATGGACCCATTAAAATAAAAGTCAAGTTAACAATAGGAGGTATAGGTACAGTCTTCCAAAATAAAGTAAATACATCACAAAAGAAAGACAACTAGCCCCTATACAACCATCTAATCTGATCATGCTACAAAAAGCTATACAACCCGGGTGATCTCCACGCTCCCCGCAAAATCCTCCTGACACAGCTCCAGTCAGGTATGTCTAACTACGTGTCCATCTCTAGGGTACTACCCGATAGGACAATCCTGGTTCTCATCTGAGGGCAAAGCCTAAATTTCCACAATAATTGTAAAGGGTCACCAACCGAAATTAACAAATATCACATAGCCTTTCAACTTAGCATACTCTTTGAAAGGGTTTTCATATGCCAAACATGCATAATCAAAGTAGAAAAATGAAGTTTTTAACAAAACTGCACTGTCGTATTCGAATACAACATCCTTGTATTCGAATACAGTTTTGTTTCAGAAGTCAGTTGCAAAATCAGCACAACTATATTCAAATACAACATTCTTGTAGTCGAATACAGAGTGTTGTATTAGAAGTCAATAGCTAAATCAGGACATCTGTATTCGAATACAAGCTTCTTGTATTCGAATACACATCAGAAAAATGCAAAAATCAGCTTTTAAATGGTTTCACAATTAATCCACACTTACACACAAATCCAAACAATCACACTCACAAATTAGGGCACAACCACAATTGAGCATACATATACAATCATCACAGTATATGAAACATGAGTCGCGTGCCAAGCACCCTAATGTAATGCGTATATGCCAAAATGCATGAATTCTAGAAATCCAAACCAAAACCCTCCTCAAAGAGGCGTAAATCATAATTGTATCGCCTATTACAAGCCTTATACTAATTACCAAGGTGCCACCCATCACAGACCCGCACAATTTACTAAAGTGTCGCCTATCACATACCTTACACTGTTTTCTAGAGTGCAATCGCTCACATATCAGCACAACTAGAGTGCAATCTCTCACAGATCAGCACGACGCGATAATCCTCGTAAGGATAAGATTAACCAACCAATCACATGGAATCATCTTGTGGCCCATCACGTTCACCACTATCACCATGGCCCCATCACGGTCACCATGTACTATGAAATGCATGAGCATACTCTGACTTTTTCCACATCAATCATTAAGTAAATGCAGATATTAAAAGATTCCCCATTTTTAATACTCATTAAACATTAATGACTTTCAAATTCAACACAGAGCATACTCAAGTATATTTATTCACACCACATTCAATTTCCACAAACACACATAAATTTCTCCTCAAAAATTCATAATATTAATTTTAAACACATCAATCACACCAAACATGAATCACCACAACCCACATTTCAAACATATAAAATTTCAATTCCATAATTTCACCCATAAAACACATTAAATTCAATTTCACAAACCTACACCTCAAACATATCAAGTTTACTTTCCACCAATTCACATATAAGGTCCTAAATGCAAACTAAAAGTTTGGAAGGAGCCCTTACCTCCGTTGTAGCTCTAACAAGCGATTACAGCGCCGCGATTAATTCCGGTAAAAACCTCGTCCGCGTCGTCGCTTGCAAAGTTGACTCAATAGCATCGTAGTGGAGTGATGAGCAACTTTCCCTTCTATCTCTTCTCAAAATAAAGCTTAAATCTAGAAGAAATGGGGAGGTTTACGTTTGACGGTTTTGAAACCCCTAACACCGTTTTTCTTCGTTTTCGAATCAGAAAAGAAGCTTAAAGTTGAGTAATCTTTGTTTTCTCACCCACCAAGCCTTTGATTTCTTTTCTTGAAGCAACATAAGCAAAATAAACGAATGAAGAAGGAGACGTGGTCGCGAGGCAGGGAGAGGAAGAAAGGTTATGCATTTCTTTCCTTTTTCTTTCTCCTGTTTTTCTTTCTTTTCCTTTTCCTTTTCCTTTTCTTTTCTTTTTCCTTTTCCTTCTTTTTTCCTTCCCAATATATATATATATATATATATATATATATTAATTATAACCAAACAATATCTAAATATCTAGATATTTATAAAAATCATCACTTCCACCTAACCTCCCATCACTTCTCAGCCCATTTTGATAAAAATATCTACTTTCGTCGCAACTCAATTGACAGATAAAATTTTCAGCAACCCGAGATATTTTTAACAAAATTGTTCGGCATTAAACTCTTCGTAACGTAAATAAATTATCCTTCGGCAAAAGATTCATCGTACTTAATCTAATTTACTTATCGATGAATGATTTTAATCGGGCCACTAAAAGGATATTTTTGGTCATTAAATTTACAAAATAGCAATAACTTGGCTAAAAAGCCTTAGAGTTCAATTCCAAAATACACCAAAATACATAAATTAGAATTTAAAACTATGGGTCTTACATTACTACCCCCCTAAAATTAGTTTTGTCCTCGAAAATACGCGTCAATAAACAACTCAAGTTGTTGTTCCCTCATCTTGCTCTCCAGTTCCCAAGTCGCATCTCCAGTAGTTGGGTTCCAAATCACCTTGACCAACGAAACATCCTTGTTCCTTAATCGCATAATCTTCATGTCATCAATTCTTACAGGAAATACTTCAAATGACAAGTTATCCTTCAGTTGAATTGTGTCTGGTTTGATCACATGAGACGGATTTGCAAGATATTTCCTTAATTGCGACACATGAAACACGTCGTGAATATTGGATAGTATCAGAGGCAATGCAATCCGATAAGCAACAGGTCCAATTCGTGCAGAAACCTAATATGGTCCAATGAATTTCGGAGTCAATTTCTTCGATTTCAAGGCTCTACCAACTCCAGTCGTAGGCGTGACTCTTAGAAATACATGATCGCCCTGTTCGAATTCTAGAAGTCTGCAACGCTTGTCCGCATAACTCTTTTGACGATCTTGTGAAATCTTCATTTTATCCTTTATCTTCTTTACCTTATCAGTAGTTTATTGTACCATTTTCAGTCCTACAATCATACTTTCACCGTCCTTATACCAACACAAAGGCGTTTGACACTTGCGCCCATATAAAGCCTTATATGGTGTCATTCCAATTAATGCGTGGAAACTATTGTTGTAGGTAAACTCAACCAATAGAAGTACATCATCCCAACTTCCTCTATCATCTAATACACATGCTCTCAGAATATCTTCCAAGGACTGATTTGTCCTCTCAGTTTGTCCGTCCGTTTGTGGATGGTAAGCTGAACTTAATCTTAGTTTTGTTCCCAATGCTTCATGCAATTCTCCCCAAAAGTGTGATGTGAACTTTGGGTCACGGTCTGATACGATACTCGATGGTACTCTGTGTAATCTCACAATCTCGGCAATGTAGGTCTATGTTAGCTTATCTACCTTATAAGTGGTCTTTACTGGTAAAAAGTGTGCGAATTTAGTCAATTGATCCACTATCACCCATATAGAATCATTCTTTCTCCTTATTTTCGGAAATCCAGTTATAAAATCCATGGAAATGTTGTCCCATTTCCACTATGGTATATCTAAAGGTTGCAACATTCCAACAGGTCACTGATGTTCCACTTTCACTTTCTAACAAGTTAAACAAGTTGATACATACTCTGCTACATGTCTCTTCATTCTTGGCCACCATTAATTCTGCCTCAAATCCTGATACATCTTTGTTGCTCCAGGATGAATACTCAATTTACTCTTATGAGCCTCTTCAAAAATTGTTTTCCTCATATATGCAATTTCTGGTACACAAATCCTACTATTACATCTCAAAATATTATCTGGTCCAATCTTAAACTCAGTTGTCTTCCCTTGCATTATTAGGTTCCTCTTCTCTTGAATTAAGACGTCATCTTGAGAATTCGCAATGTCTTCAAGTATTCCCCTCAAAATCTTAATCATTCTGAATTTCAAAATTCCTGGTGCAAGCTCTACATTCAAGTGTAGGTCTCTAAATGCTTCCCACAACTCTTGTTGTCTAGCCATCACTGCTGAATATAGTGACACATGTAAGACCCATAATTTTAAAGTACCCTTTTATGTATGTTTGGTATATTTTGGATTTTGGCTCGGAGGCTTTTAAGCCAAAGTTAATAATATTTTGGAGTTTTATAATCAAAAAGATATTTCGATGCCAATTAGAATTTCTCGTCGATAAATAAATTGAATTTAACTGCGGTAAATACTTTACGGTTAATTTAAGGCGTTTCGGGTGAAACGGTAATTTAATAAATATCTAGATTTTGAGATATTTGTTAAGTTATATTTATTATATTTATATATGTTTGTTTGGAGGGAAAAAGAAAGGAAAACTAGAAGGAAGGAAAAGGAAAAGAAAATAGTATATAAAGGAAGGAAGGAAAAAGGAAGAAAGGAAAAACAAAGGAAAGAAATAGAAAGGAAGGAAAATCTCAAATTCCATCTCCTTCCTCTGAACATCTCACGTGAAAACCAAAAATCCATCCTTCTCCATTTTTCGTTTTCGTTGCTTCCTTTTCTTCAAAGTTAGTGACCCAAGGTTGGGTGAGAGTTAGACCAAGGTTTTCGTAACTCCACTCTTCCTCTTTGATTCGAAAACGAAGAAAAACGGTTTTTGAGATCCAAACACAAACCCCTCCGTTTCTTCTAGATCCAAACCTCATTTCTCGAAGAGATAGAAGGGAAAGTTGCTCACCTCCGTGCTACGGTGCCAGTGCACTAATTTGGAAGCGGCGTTGCGAGCGGAGATTTTACCGGAATTACTCACGGTACCGGAAACGTCCGTTAAAGCTAACGTTGAGGTAAGGGCTCCTTCCAAACTTCTAGCTTGCATTAGGGACTTATCTGTAGTTGTGTGGGAAGGAATTTGTTAGGGTTAAATGTATCGATTTGGGGAAAAACGAAACTAGTGCGTTATGGGTAAAAACCTTAGAGTTAGGTTTTGTTTACATTGATGAAATTTGATATGTGTATGGTTGGATTTGTGAATAAATGAATTGATATGTTTTGATGTGAGAATTTGTTTGAGTTTGTGTTGTGTGGAATTTGAAAACCATTAAGTTAAATGAGTATTAAGAATGGGGAATCTCTTAATGTCTCGGTTACTTAACATTTTGTTTTGAAAACCGTTTAAGTTAACTGGACGTTAAGGAGGGGGAATCTCTTAATGTCTCGGTTACTTAACATTTTGTTTTGAAAACCGTTTAAGTTAACTGGACGTTAAGGAGGGGGAATCTCTTAATGTCTCGGTTACTTAACATTTTGTTTTGAAAACCGTTTAAGTTAACTGGACGTTAAGGAGGGGGAATCTCTTAATGTCTCGGTTACTTAATATTTTGTTTTAAAGAAAAATCGTTTAAGTTAACTGGGCGTTAAGAATGGGGAATCTCTTAATGTCTCGGTTACTTAATATTTTGTTTTGAAAACCGTTTAAGTTAACTGGACGTTAAGGAGGGGGAATCTCTTAATGTCTCGGTTACTTAATATTTTGTTTTAAAGAAAAATCGTTTAAGTTAACTGGGCGTTAAGAATGGGGAATCTCTTAATGTCTCGGTTACTTAACATTTTGTTTTGAAAACCGTTTAAGCTAACTGGGCGTTAAGAATGGGGAATCTCTTAATGTCTCGGTTACTTAACATTTTGTTTTGAAAACCGTTTAAGTTAACTGGACGTTAAGGAGGGGGAACCTCTTAATGCCTCGGTTACTTAATATTTTGTTTTAAAGAAAAATCGTTTAAGTTAACTGGGCGTTAAGAATGGGGAATCTCTTAATGTCTCGGTTACTTAATATTTTGTTTTAAAGAAAAATCGTTTAAGTTAACTGGGCGTTAAGAATGGGGAATCTCTTAATGTCTCGGTTACTTAATATTTTGTTTTAAAGAAAAATCGTTTAAGTTAACTGGGCGTTAAGAATGGGGAATCTCTTAATGTCTCGGTTACTTAATATTTTGTTTTGAAAACCGTTTAAGTTAACTGGACGTTAAGGAGGGGGAATCTCTTAATGTCTCGGTTACTTAATATTTTGTTTTGAAAACCGTTTAAGTTAACTGGACGTTAAGGAGGGGGAACCTCTTAATGCCTCGGTTACTTAATATTTTGTTTTAAAGAAAAATCGTTTAAGTTAACTGGGCGTTAAGAACGGGGAATCTCTTAATGTCTCGGTTACTTAACATTTTGTTTTGAAAACCGTTTAAGTTAACTGGACGTTAAGGAGGGGGAATCTCTTAATGTCTCGGTTACTTAATATTTTGTTTTGAAAACCGTTTAAGTTAACTGGACGTTAAGGAGGGGGAATCTCTTAATGTCTCGGTTACTTAATATTTTGTTTTGAAAACCGTTTAAGTAAACTGGGCGTTAAGAATGGGGAATCTCTTAATGTCTCGGTTACTTAATATTTTGTTTTGAAAACCGTTTAAGTAAACTGGGCGTTAAGAATGGGGAATCTCTTAATGTCTCGGTTACTTAATATTTTGTTTTGAAAACCGTTTAAGTAAACTTCGAGAACTGCATTTTACCTTCATTTTCATTGGCAATGTAATGTATGAACTTTTCGCACATTGAAAATCCTGTTAAGGTGCATGCTTAGTTAAAAAGTTGTTTTGAGCATTCAAAAACTTAACTGTTATGTGTTAACTGTTATTTTCTGGTTGGTGACCCTTTACACTATTGTGGAAATCTGGGCTTTGCCCTCAGATGAGAGTCAGGACGGCCCTACTGGTTCGTACCCTACGGACAGGGATGGAGATGGGAACGCTTGACTGCTGTTACGTTAGGAGGATCTCACGGGGCGCGTGGAGATTACTCAGGGTGTATAGCTTTTTGGTAGGATGATCAGATTAGGATGATGTATAGGGACTAGGGGTCCTACTTTTTGGGTTGGAGTATTTTAGCTTTGGAAAACTGTACTTATACAAATATTATCAGTTTGATATCATCTTTGAATGGGTTCCATGTACCATTTGAGGTTTATGTAGAAATATTTTGGATTTGTAATTGGAGAAACTTTTCCGCTGCTTGTAAATTATAATGACTCAATTATTTATCCAAAAAGCATTTCCTGAATTATTTCTTTGTCAGCAGTCCACTCGAAATCTTAATAATTCTGATTTTCAAAATTCCTAGTGCAAACTCTACGTTCAAGTGTAGGTCTCTAAAAGCTTCCCACAACTCTTGTTGTCTAGCCATCACTGTTGAAGATATTGACACACTTTTTCTACTCAACGCATCAGCCACTACATTGGCCTTCCGAGGGTGGTACTACAGTGTGAAATCAAAATCCTTGAGAGTCTCCATCCATTGCCTCTGACGCAAGTTCAATTCCTTCGGATCAAACAAATATTTTAAACTTTTATGGTCACTGAACACTGTGAACATGCATTGATAGAGTTTCAGCAAGTGTACTGAATCGTTGCAAGTAATAATAAAACGGTAGTACCGATTGTCGAACTCAAGGATTGCGTTTTACTATTAAATTATATTTGATTACTAGAATTGAACAAAAAGTTCCCAAGTTGATTGAAATAATGTTTGAAATTAACAACAATAATAAAATTGATCTTTTATAATGAGAAAAATGTCAGGGATGAGTTTCACTTCGAATCCAACCTTGGTGTCTAATTTGATCCTAGTTACTGAATTCCTTTATTGAATTATTACCGAATTTTCTTTATTATTCTTGCCCTAATGTCTTAGTGACGGAACCTTTAATTCCAAAGTAACCCCTAATTCCTTAGTGGATTTAAGATTAGAATTAAGCATTACCGTATAGAAATTCTCTTGTAAATTATTGCTTTGCAACTAATTTAATTGGTTTCATGACCTGCATCTATCCCTAGACTACAAATTCATGAATTTCTCATCTCAAGCATTCGTAAAGTCCACTTCCGTTTCAAAATACAAATCGTAGAACATTTTAATGTTGATAAAGCAATAAAAAGCATTAAGCACAGAGATGAGAAAAACAATTCAATAAACTCATTCATATAACTAGAAATCAAATCAGAAAAATAAGGGTTTCATCTGGTTACAATCATCCCTAACAAATAGGGTTTAATTACTCATGACAGAGATACAAAAGATAAGGATTAAAGAAGAATTACAAGAATGATTCATGGATGATTCTTGATAAAACTGCTTCAATGGCGTTAGAAACGGCCGTCTTTGAGTTTCTATGCTAGGGCACAAGTCTCCCAAGTTCCCCAGAGTCAAAAAAAATCCCTAAAACAGTAAAAATCTGCGTTTTTATGATTCTGGTGCGCGTCGCGCGCCCCAGGCGCGGAAAAACGCACTCCAGGCGCGCGTTGGCAGAGTCCAATCCTGCGAAATGCGCTCCAAGCGCTCCAGGACGCGCTCCAGGCGCATTTCATCTGATGTCTGATGTATTTTGCATTTTTCTCATCTTTTGAATCTGAATGTGGTCCCGGTGTCTTCATGAAAGTTGTAGATATGGATCTTAGCTTTTATTAGCACTTGGAGTGACACTAATCACAAGTCTCCCCAGTTCCCAAGAGTCAAAAAGATCCATAAACAGTAAAAATTTGCGTTTTTATGATTGCTGATGCGCGTCACGCGCCCCAGGCGCGCGTTGACAGAACAGAAACACGAGAAATGCGCTCCAGGCGCACAGGGCGCGCTTCAGGCGCACAGCATCTGCTGTCTGATGTATTTTGCATTGTTCTCATCTTTTGCAACGCGCTCCAGACGCATTTCATATGTTGTCTGATGTATTTTGCATTTTTCTCATGTTTTGCTTCTGAATTTGGTCCCGGTGTCTGCATGAAAGTTGTAGATATGGATCTTAGCTTTCATTAGCACTTGGAATGACACTAATTGGACATCTAGAACTCCAGATATGGCTGAAATACTCCACATATGTCATGTTGATTTTTCACCAAAATTCAGCACTGCACTAAAACAAAACGCAATGTAAAATTACGACAAATTCCTACTTAATCAACGAAATAAAAACAAAAAACATTTTATTAACTCAAAGAACAAAAATCAACAAAATGTATCAAATAAATCCTTAATTTAACTGATGATTGAGGATAAATAAGACTAAAACAGTGGGAAAATATGCATATGATGAAGAGTCATCACAACCCCAAACTTAATCTATTGCTTGTCCCCAAGCAACAATTAATTTCATATTTGGTCCTGTTAAATGCACACTTAAATCCAATTTCTCAATTTACATCAAACTCAAATTTCAAAGTTCTTGCTACTGCAAAACATTCATCATGCTCTATGGTTATTTTCAAAAATACAAACAACAAGATTTGTACACCTTGGCATTCATTCATCAAATTCAACTCTCTCTTCACACAATCTCACCAAAATTTCTCTCAAGTGTTTAGAAAGGTTTATGAATTTATCACTCAAATCCTAGAACATGCATCACGCTACCATAGGCTTGAAAAAATTCTAGTTAGCAATCACAATGCAGTAAACACATACATTTTTGGAGGACTTTCGGGTTGTAATGAGGCTTAGGTAAGGGTCTTTTTGGAGGACTTTCGGGTTGTAATGGGGCTTAGGTAAGGGTAGGACATTTTAGGATAGTAGGTTTTACCACTTGGAGTTAGGCATACATTTCCACCTTATTCTACCCATTTTTATTTCTTCACCTTTTCATTATGGAGATTCTCAGACATTGACAGAAGAACCAAGAAGATATATTTTGTTTTTGTTTTTGTTTTTCTTCTTTCTTCTTTCATTTTATTTTTCTTCTTTTTATTTTTTTTTATTTTCTTTTTCTGAGAATCACCACCCCAAACTTAGAAAGTTGCTATCCCATGAGCAACCCCAAACTTAGAATTTTATCAAGACAAGAATTTTTTTCTCTACCTAACTCCAAGTAAGGTGATTTAATTAAAGTCATGTGTTTTGCTTGTAATGTGGCTAGTAACCGAAATAAAAGGGCAAGGCTCAAAGGGGCTAGCAAAGGGTAAAATTTTCATAGGGTAGTTAGAAAGGCTCAAACGACCAATAAAATTGCCTCAATGTATGCATAAATTACAAGTGATGCAAGTCAGAATTAGTGCAAGTTCTAGAGGGATAACACATGTCTGGATAATCACACAACAAAGAATTTAAGTGTTTAGGCTCAAAAGCTCACAGCTAGGATAATAAGAGAGAGTATGAACAATCAAAATAAAGCCAACATGCTTCTGAAAAGTTAAAATTGTATTTTTGAAAAATTGATGGCATATTAGCCTTCTACAACCATTTAGTAATCAAGAATGCATGCATTAGGAAGACTTGTCGACTTGAGCAATAACATAATCTAAGAAATGAAATTTAACTGGCAAAATCAAAAACAGGAATTTTGAGATCAAGTGCAAGTCAATATGACTGTTTCATCATAGTACACATTTAGTGAAAGGAAAAAAAAAACATGAA
>NC_021162.2:23951668-23956647 GCF_000331145.2 Cicer arietinum | reverse complement strand
AAAAAAAATCTTCATATTCTACTAGTTCGGCAAGTCATCAGCACAATTTCCTTTCTTATGTGCTTCTCCGCAAAAGTCACACCTAAGAGGCTGCATCGGAGGGATCTGAGGGTGATGTTTTAAAAATGTATGGCTCATGATTTGCCCCTCAATCATGCGACATATACCCGATATGAGATAAGTATCACACTCTTCATATAATTGCAGTAGAATATCATCAGTATAATCTTCCATGCTCTACAACGAATAGTTATCTCAAACAAAGGAGAGACAAACCACTAGACATGACATTAGCAAGTTCAACAAATAAAAAAAATATCAAAAATTTTATTGTAGAGCAAAAAATTTCAATTAAGTAAATAAATTAAATTCAATAGTGATATTGCAATCCCCGGCAACGGCGCCAAAAACTTGATAGCGTTTCAGCAAGTGTACTGAATCGTTGCAAGTAATAATAAAACGGTAGTACCGCGTGTCGAACTCAAGGATTGCGTTTTACTATTGAATTATATTTGATTACTAGAATTGAACAAAAAGGTTCCCAAGTTGATTGAAATAATGTTTGAAATTAACAACAATAATAAAATTGATCTTTTATAATGAGAAAAATGTCAGGGATGAGTTTCACTTCGAATCCAACCTTGGTGTCTAATTTGATCCTAGTTATTGAATTCCTTTATTGAATTATTACCGAATTCTCTTTATTATTCTTGCCCTAATGTCTTAGTGACAGAACCTTTAATTCCAAAGTAACCCCTAATTCCTTAGTGGATTTAAGATTAGAATTAAGCATTACCGTATAAAAATTCTCTTGTAAATTATTGCTTTGCAACTAATTTAATTGGTTTCATGACCTGCATCTATCCCTAGACTACAAATTCATGAATTTCTCATCTCAAGCATTCGTAAAGTCCACTTCCGTTTCAAAATACAAATCGTAGAACATTTTAATGTTGATCAAGCAATAAAAAGCATTAAGCACAGAGATGAGAAAAACAATTCAATAAACTCATTCATATAACTAGAAATCAAATCAGAAAAATAAGGGTTTCATCTGGTTACACTCATCCCTAACAAAGAGGGTTTAGTTACTCATGACAGAGATAAAAAAGATAAGGATTAAAGATGGATGATTCTTGATAAAACTGCTTCAATGGCGTTAGAAACGGCCGTCTTTGAGTTTCTATGCTAGGGCACAAGTCTCCCAAGTTCCCCAGAGTCAAAAAGCTCCTAAAACAGTAAAAATCTGCGTCTTTATGGTTGCTGGTGCGCGTCGCGCGCCCCAGGCGCGGAAAAACGTGCTCCAGGCGCGCGTTGGCAGAGTCAAATCCTGAGAAATGCGCTCCAAGCGCTCCAGGACGCGCTCCAAGCGCATTTCATCTGCTGGCTGATGTATTTTGCATTTGGCTCATCTTTTGCTTCTGAATTTGGTCCCGGTGTCTTCATGAAAGTTGTAGATATGGAACTTAGCTTTCATTAGCACTTGGAATGACACTAATTGGACATCTAGAACTCCAGATATGGCTGAAATACTCCACATATGTCATGTTGATTTTTCACCAAAATTCAGCACTGCACTAAAACAAAACGCAATGTAAAATTACGACAAATTTCTACTTAATCAACGAAATAAAAACAAAAAACATTTTATTAACTCAAAGAACAAAAATCAACAAAATGTATCAAATAAATCCTTAATTTAACTGATGATTGAGGATAAATAAGACTAAAACAGTGGGAAAATATGCATATGATGAAGAGTCATCACAACCCCAAACTTAATCTATTGCTTGTCCCCAAGCAACAATTAATTTCATATTTGGTCCTGTTAAATGCACACTTAAATTCAATTTCTCAAATTACATCAAACTCAAATTTCAAAGTTCTTGCTACTGCAAAACATTCATCATGCTCTATGGTTGTTTTCAAAAATACAGACAACAAGATTTGTACACATTGGCATTCATTCATCAAATTCAACTCTCTCTTCACACAATCTCACCAAAATTTCTCTCAAGTGTTTAGAAAGGGTTATGAATTTATCGCTCAAATCCTAGAACATGCATCACGCTACCATAGGCTTGAAAAAATTCTAGTTAGCAATCACAATGCAGTAAACACATACATTTTTGGAGGACTTTCGGGTTGTAATGAGGCTTAGGTAAGGGTAGGCCATTTTGGGATAGTAGGCTTTACCACTTGGAGTTAGGCATACATTTCCACCTTATTCTACCATTTTTTTTCTTCACCTTTTCATTATAGAGATTCTCAGACATTGACAGAAGAACCAAGAAGATATATACTTTTTTTTTTGTTTTTGTTTTTCTTCTTTCTTCTTTCATTTTATTTTTCTTCTTTTTATTATTATTTTTTTTATTTTTTTCACTTACAAACTTGTGGACTGTTGGGAGTTTGGCATGGTATTCCTGTGTTGCCCTGGTCTTGAATAGGAATGCATCGTGTTGTAGGGTGGAAGATGTAGTTGCAACCTTAGTTCGTTTTGTTTTTTGTTGGGTTGCCATTCGGTCCTGAAAAACAAGTAATCACCCCCAAGTTTCAGGATATTTCAATTGAGAGCTACTTAATTTAGGTATGGTCTATCTTTATCAAAATAACATCGTACATGGCCATGAGTTTGTCTACCTTGGTTTTGTCATTTCAACAAACAGTTGGAATGCAAGCATAGTAATGGTTGTGACATTTTATCAAACAGTTGGAATGCAAGCATAATAATGGTTGTGACATTTTATCAAACAGTTGGAATGCAAGCATAATAATGGTTGTGACATTTTATCAAACAGTTGGAATGCAGGCATAATAATGAATGAACAACCCCCAATCTCGCAACCATTAATCCCATTCGATCTCATTAAACAAACATGCGTGTATGCATAATGTATACATTTAGCATAGATTCAAATTTAGAAGAGAAAAACCCACATGCATCAGTAAACAAGAATGAGTTGATATTAGAGGTTTGGGGAAACTTACTTGAGGATGGGATGGGTGTGGATAGGAGAGGGAAACTTACTTGAGGATGAGACAATTTTCGAGATTGTGTGAAGGGAGGGAGCTTGACCTTCAATGATAATGGTGTTTGTGAAAGAGAGGAGGTTTACTTACTTGTAGTGTTTAAAAGCCCAACATTGCTAGGATTTCTGTGAAATGCGCTTCAAGCGCTCCAGGACGCGCTCCAGGCGCGCATTGGCAGAGGCCAAACCTGGGAAATGCGCTTCAAGCACTCCAGGCGTGCATTCACAGCGCTGAATTTCCTGAAATGCGCTTCAGGCGCACGGCTCGCGCTTCAGGCGCATGTTCACAGCGCTGAATATCCTGAAATGCGCTTCAGGCGCACGGCTTGCGCTTCAAGCGCGTTTTCACAGCGCTGAATATCCTGAAATGCGCTTCAGGCGCACGGCTTGCGCTTCAGGCGCACGGCTTGCGCTTCAGGCGCACGACTTGCGCTTCAGGCGCGTTTTCTCCCTCTCAACTGAAAAAAACAATCCCCAACACATTTTTATGATTTCTTGCTTATACTAAACATCAAGAATGAATAAAATTAGTAATTCAAAACTAAAATTGAAAGTAAATGAAGTGATATTAAACTAAAATAAAAACGATATGAAGTTGGGTTGCCTCCCAATAAGCGCTTGTTTAGTGTCCTGAGCTTGACAATTCATTCTTCAAATGGCAACCAGATGGATGGACTCCATCGAAAGTTTCGACTCTTTTCCGAAATACGATTTGAGTCTTTGTCCATTGACCTTGAAGTTCCGATCGGAGTGTATATCTTTCAATTCAACGGCACCGTGTGGAAATACCTTGGTTACCTTGAAAGGGCCCGACCATCTTGACTTTAGTTTTCCGGGAAACAACTTCAATCTTGAGTTGAATAGGAGAACTAGTTCTCCTTCTTGGAATTCCTTGAATTTGATTTTTTTGTCATGCCATTTCTTGGTTTTTTCTTTATATATTTTGGCATTCTCATAAGCAAAATTCCGGAATTCCTCTAACTCGTGAAGTTGAAGAATTCTCGCCTCTCCCGCCTTGCCTGAGTCAAAGTTCAAGTACTTCGTCGCCCAAAATGCTCGATGTTCAAGTTCGAGAGGTAGATGACAAGCTTTACCATACACAATTTGATACGGTGACATACCCAGAGAAGTCTTAAAAGCTGTTCGGTAGGCCCAAAGTGCATCATCAAGTTTCGTTGACCAATCTTTTCATGAGGCAGTTACTGTCTTTTCTAGGATTCGTTTAAGCTGCCTGTTGGAGACTTCAACTTGCCCACTAGTTTGTGGATGGTATGGGGTTGCCACTCTATGACGCACATTATATTTCTTTAGAAGGTATTCCATATTCCGGTTTAGAAAATGGGTGCCTTCGTCACTAATCAAGGCTCGAGGCACGCCGAAGCGAGCGAATATGTTCTTCTTGAGAAAGGTGATAACCTGTTTCGAATCATTTGTTGGAGTAGCTATTGCTTCAACCCATTTTTAGACATAATCCACCGCCACCAAAATTTAAACTTTGTTATATGACGATGGGAATGGACCCATGAAATCAATACCCCACACGTCGAACACTTCTACTTCTAATACAGGATTTTGCGGCATCTCATCCCGTTTTGAGATGTTATCGGTGCGCTGGCATCGATCGCATTTCTTCACATAGTTGAATGCATCTTTGAATAATGAAGGCCAGAACAACCCTGATTATAGAACTCTTGTTGCAGTTCGGTCACCACTGAAATGACCCCCATACTCGGAGTCGTGGCAGTGCCACATTACCTTTTCTTGTTCCTCCTCGGGCACACATCTTCGCAACAGCCCATCCACTCCTCTTTTGTACAGAAAGGGTTCATCCCATACATAGAATTTGGCATCGTGGATAAACTTCTTCCGTTGTTGGTAAGTGAACTCAGATGGGATTGTACCCCCCACCTTGAAATTAGCAAAGTCGGCAAACCAAGGTACCGTGGT
>NC_021162.2:23949836-23951517 GCF_000331145.2 Cicer arietinum | reverse complement strand
GTTGTTGGTAAGTGAAATCAAATGGGATTGTACCCCCCACCTTGAAATTAGCAAAGTCGGCAAACCAAGGTACCGTGGTAATGGCAAAGATGTGCTCATCAGCAAATTGATCTCGAATCGGTCTAATGTCCTCATTCTCCTCAACCTTCTCCAATCGGGATAGGTGGTCAGCCACAGTGTTCTCTGACCCCTTTTTATCCCAGATCTCAATGTCAAATTCTTGTAGTAATAGAATCCATCTAAGGAACCGTGGTTTTTATTCCTGCTTAGTAAACAAATACCTCAAGGCAGCATGATCAGTGTAAACAATAACTTTCGATCCTAATAAATAAGACCGAAATTTATCAAAAGCATAGACTACAACTAATAATTCTTTTTCAGTTGTAGCATAATTGTGTTGTGCCTGATTTAAAACATGACTAGCATAGTAGATCACATGCAACATCTTGTCTTTTCTTTGTCCCAGAACTGCCCCAATAGCACTGTCACTTGCATCACACATGATTTCAAAAGGTAGTGACCAGTCAGGTGCAGTGATGATGGGGGCAGTTATCAGCTGGTTTTTCAAATTGTTAAAAGCATGCAAACAATCCTCATTGAATTCGAAAGGTGTGTCTTTCGCAAGTAAGTTTGTAAGTGGTTTTGCAATTTTTGAAAAATCTTTTATAAACCTTCTATAAAATCCAGCATGGCCTAAAAAGCTTCTAATGCCTTTCTCGTTGGTAGGAGGGGGAAGTTTTTCAATTACTTCAACTTTGGCCTTGTCTACCTCGATCCCCTTGTGGGAGATTCGGTGGCCTAAAACAATTCCCTCCCTTACCATAAAATGACATTTCTCCCAATTTAGGACCAAGTTGGATTTTTCACACCTTTCTAATACAAGAGATAGATTAATCAAACAATTATCAAAGGATGAGCCAAATACAGAAAAGTCGTCCATGAATACCTCAATATGTTTCTCAATCATATCAGAAAATATGGACATCATGCACCTTTGAAATGTGGCCGGCGCATTACACATTCCAAATGGCATTCTTCGATAAGAAAATACCCCATATGGACATGTAAATGCAGTTTTCTCTTAATCCTCGGGTGGTACAGCTATCTGATTGTATCCTGAATAGCCGTCTAGGAAGCAGTAATACTCATGTCCGGCTAACCGCTCAAGCATCTGATCAATGAAAGGGAGCGGGAAATGATCCTTCCTCGTGGCACTATTCAGTCTCCTGTAATCAATACACACTCTCCAGCCTGTAACCGTCCGAGTAGGAATTAACTCGTTCTTTTCATTTGTGATGACAGTCGTTCCGCCCTTTTTTGGTACCACTTGGACGGGACTCACCCAAGAGCTATCTGAAATTGGGTATATGAGGCCGGCTTCTAGTAGCTTTACCACCTATTTCCTGATCACTTCTTTCATTACCGGATTCAATCTCCTTTGGGGTTGTACTACCGGTTTTTGATTGTCCGCCATGAGGATTTTGTGCATACAAAAAGTCGGACTTATTCCTTTCAAGTCATCAATGGACCAACCGATAGCACCCTTGTGCTTCCGCAGAATTCTCAACAACTTTTCTTCTTGTAACTCGCTTAAGCTTGTACTGATTATGGCTGGATTTTTTTCTTCTTCACCCAGGAATACATATTTCAAATGAAGAGGCAGCTGCTTGAGTTCAATCAG
>NC_021162.2:23944009-23949661 GCF_000331145.2 Cicer arietinum | reverse complement strand
TTTGACGCTTTATTTCTTCATTGACTATCTCATTTAAAATCTCGATTCGATTGCACCCTTCTCTTTCTTTTGAGTGTTCCATGGCTTTTAGAATTTTAAAAGTGACGGTTTCCTCATTTACTTTCAAGGTTAAGGTGCCATCTGCTACATCAATCATAGCTCTCCCTGTTGCTAAGAACGGTCTCCCCAAAATCAAAGGAATGTCGTTGTCTTCCTCCATATCTAGTACCACAAAATCTACTGGAAAAATGAACTTGTCCACTTTAACCAACACATCTTCCACCACTCCATAGGGATGTTTCATCGAGCGGTCCGCAAACTGTAACATCAGCTGTGTGTCCTTGACTTTTCCAATGCCCAATTTTTTGTATATTGAAAGGGGCATAAGACTTACACTAGCCCCAAGATCGCACAAAGCCTTCCCAAAAGTTCTATTTCCAATAGCGCACGGGATTGAGAAGCTTCCAGGGTCCTTGAGCTTCGGTGGCAGCTTCCTTTGTAGTATAGCACTACACTCTTCCGTAAGCATAACTTTTTCACCGCCGATTTTTCTTTTTTTCGATAGAATATCCTTCATGAACTTAGCATATGTCGGCATCTGCTCTAGTGCTTCTGCAAAAGGGATGTTAATCTGTAATTTTTTAAAAATGTCAAGAAACTTACCGAATTGCTTTTCATTTTCTTCCCTCCTTAATCTTTGAGGGAATGGAAGTTGAATTTCTGGTTTTGGCAGTGGTTCCCCTTTTTGTACCACGAGTTCTTCCTCCTTTTCAATAGCGATGTGCTCTTCAACCAATATTGGTGTGACCATTTCCTCCCGGTGAATTGGAGTCAAGGTGGTTCTACTCTGTTTGGCTTCAGGTGGTACTTGTTCTCTCACCTTGCCACTCCTCGTGGTCACTGCATTAACATTGTTTCTTGGGTTCGGAACTGTGTCACTAGGCAGATTTCCAGACGTTCTTTGTGCCATTTGTTGAGCAAGTTGACCCATTTGAGTCTCAATATTTTTTATTGATGCAGAGTGGTTTTTCTTGACGGCTCTTGATTCTTCAATGAACGAACTTGTGCTTGTAACTAGTTTTTCTATAGCGCTCTCCCAAGCAGCCTTTCTGGGTGGGAATTGGTTTGGTTGAGCTTCTTGTTGACCTTGAGATCTACCTTGTTGATCTCTCCAAGAAAAATTCGGATGATTTCTCCAACTAGGATTGTACGTATTAGAGTATTTGGACAGTGTCGTCATAAGCATGATTAGGACATCCGGCTAGTAAGTTTCTAAATCTCCTGTAAGTGTGACGAAGAGATTCCCCCTCTTTCTGTTTGTAACCGGTGATTTCTTGCCTCTTTCTAACGAACATGGCTGGGGGGAAATATTGTTCCAAGAACTTATCCTCAAGATCATCCCATGTGGTGATGCTGTCGGCGGGGAATGAAAGAAACCACTCATTAGCATCATCTATCAAAGAGAATGGAAATAGCTTCAATTTCTTGCTTTCCTCAGACAACCCATCCACCTTCACTGTTTCACACAATTCAAAGAAATTTGTAAGGTGTCTATTAGCGTCTTCGTTATGTCTACCGGCAAAATGAATTTCCCTCAACTCGAGGTATAGAGCAGGACTTATTTCAAACTTATTGACTGTAACCGGTTGGTGATGAATGGGTAATCGAGCACGATTTCTAATTCGATTCCCATATTATCCGAGAATACGTTCTGGTGGTGGTGGGTCGGCCATTTCAGTAAATATGACACAATCACCCAAAACCACTTCTTCCACAACTAAATGTCTTTCCCTTTGTCTCCTTTCTCGAGCTGCCTTTTTATGTGCTTTCGCTGTTTTTTCAATTTCTGGATCAAAGATAAGTTCAGCAGAGGACTGGCCTCGCATACAAGGTTAGACAAACTGTGAGTACTGAAGAGTTAAAGAAAGATAAATAATTAAGTAAAAATAAGAGAGTTTTAAACAAATAGGGCAAGAATAATAAAGAGAATTCGGTAATAGCGATTGTGTTTCAGCAAGTGTACTGAATCGTTGCAAGTAATAATAAAACGGTAGTACCGAGTGTCGAACTCAAGGATTGCGTTTTACTATTGAATTATATTTGATTACTAGAATTGAACAAAAAGGTTCCCAAGTTGATTGAAATAATGTTTGAAATTAACAACAATAATAAAATTGATCTTTTATAATGAGAAAAATGTCAGGGATGAGTTTCACTTCGAATCCAACCTTGGTGTCTAATTTGATCCTAGTTATTGAATTCCTTTATTGAATTATTACCGAATTCTCTTTATTATTCTTGCCCTAATGTCTTAGTGACAGAACCTTTAATTCCAAAGTAACCCCTAATTCCTTAGTGGATTTAAGATTAGAATTAAGCATTACCGTATAGAAATTCTCTTGTAAATTATTGCTTTGCAACTAATTTAATTGGTTTCATGACCTGCACCTATGTCTAGACTACAAATTCATGAATTTCTCATCTCAAGCATTCGTAAAGTCCACTTCCGTTTCAAAATACAAATCGTAGAACATTTTAATGTTGATCAAGCAATAAAAAGCATTAAGCACAGAGATGAGAAAAACAATTCAATAAACTCATTCATATAACTAGAAATCAAATCAGAAAAATAAGGGTTTCATCTGGTTACACTCATCCCTAACAAATATGGTTTAGTTACTCATGACAGAGATACAAAAGATAAGGATTAAAGAAGAATTACAAGAATGATTCATGGATGATTCTTGATAAAACTGCTTCAATGGCGTTACAAACGGTCGTCTTTGAGTTCCTATGCTAGGGCAAAAGTCTCCCAAGTTCCCAAGAGTCAAAAAGATCCCTAAAACAGTAAAAATCTGCCTTTTATGGTTGCTGGTGCGCGTCGCGCGCCCCAGGCGCGCGTTGGCAGAGTCCAATCCTGAGAAATGCGCTCCAAGCGCTCCAGGACGCGCTCCAGGCGCATTTCATCTGATGTCTGATGTATTTTGCATTTTTCTCATCTTTTGCGTCTGAATTTGGTCCCGTTTTCTTCCTGAAAGTTGTAGATATGGATCTTAGCTTTCGTTAGCACTTGGAGTGACACTAATTGGACATCTAGAACTCCAGATATGGCTGATATACTCCACATATGTCATGTTGATTTTTCACCAAAATTCAGCACTGCACTAAAACAAAACGCAATGTAAAATTACGACAAATTCCTACTTAATCAACGAAATAAAAACAAAAAACATTTTATTAACTCAAAGAACAAAAATCAACAAAATGTATCAAATAAATCCTTAATTTAACTGATGATTGAGGATAAATAAGACTAAAACCGTGGGAAAATATGCATATGATGAAGAGTCATCATGCATCCATATAAATAGTGTCTCCAAATCTTCAATGCAAAAACTACAACAGCAAGTTCCAAGTCATGAGTAGGATAGTTTCTTTCATGAATCTCCAATTGTCTTGAGGTGTAAGCTACAGTTCTCTTGTGTTGCATCAAAACACACCCCAAACCTTGGTGAGACGCATCACAATAGACTTCATACGGTTCTTCTGGCTGCGGTAATATCAACACTGGTGAGGTTGTCAACTTTTTCTTTAGTAACTGAAAATTTTCCTCACACTTCTCCATCCATGTGAACGATTGATCTTTACTAGTAAGTTGTGTCAATGGAGCCACAATCTTAGCAAAACCTTCAATAAACCTCCTATAGTACCTTGCCAGTCCTACGAAACTTTGTATATTAGTGACAATCTGGGGCTGTTTCCAAGCAAGAACTGTCTCAATCTTCGTCGGATTCACAACGATTCCTTCCTTGGTTATCACATGTCCTAAGAAATTCACTTCTTATAGCCAAAACTCACACTTCGATAGATTGGCATACAATTGTTTCTCGTGAAAAATCTCAAGAACTTGACGTAAATGTTCTCCATGTTGTTCTTCAGTCCTTGAATAAATTAATATATCATCAATGAACACCACAACAAATATATCCAGGAATGGACTAAAGATTATGTTCATGTAGTCCATAAAAATTGTTGATGCATTGGTAACTCTAAACGGCATAACAAGATATTCATAATGTCCATAACGGGTTCTGAAAGCAGTTTTCTGAATATCTTCTTCCTTTACTCGAATATGATGGTAACCCGAATTCAAATCAATCTTCGAAAATACCGCAGCTCTTCTCAATTGATCCATCAAATCATCAATGTGTGGCAAAAGATAACGATTTTTAATAGTTGCTTTATTAAGCTGTCTATAATCAACACATAAGCGCGAGCTTCCGTCTTTCTTCTTAACTAGAAACACTGGAGCTTCCCATGGTGATACACTTGGAAATACATCCGGGTACTCATTGACAAGCATCACATCATATATGTTCACATTTACCTTTGCCTCCACATTAGCCAAAGACAAAAACTCATGAGTTCTTCCTCTTAATGACACTCCGAGTTTTTTAGCAGCTAGATACTTAACAACTCCTGGTTCGGGGAAAAGAACCAGTTTACGAGCACAATCCAAGATCACATAATGATACGACATCCAATCCATACCGAGAATGACCTCGAGTGATTCTAGAGGTAAACAAATCAAATTAACCAAGAAATCCCTATTCGGGATAGTTATTTGACAATGTAAACATGCATAATTTACTGTCAAAGTCTTAGAAGGTGTGGAAACAACCAAATCAAAAGGCAAAGCAGACACAGATAACTTCAAACGATTCACGCAATCCATAGCAATGAAGGAATGGGTTGCCCCCGAATCAAAAAAGTGCAGTTAGAGTGTTACCTGCAATCTCACAGTCACATTGAATCATGATGTTGAAACTCACCTCCTTTGTTGTTTGTGTTTGACTGGCTTGGCCCTGCGTTTGCAAAATCGCAGTTATTACAAGGTTAATGAATCTTGAAGTTCAAGTTTGGGAGGAACCACGCTATGATAGGTGATACTAGGAATAATGGTTGAAATTGTATTTTACTTATTTAATTTGAAACAAATTTTTGTATGAAAATATTAGAAGTACTAGTAAGTTTTTAAATTAAATCAAGTAATAATACTTAAATCAAGCTTATTAAGATTACACTATTTTAATGGAGAAAATAAGTTTAAAGTGTTCCTTTTGATTTTTGAGAAACGTGATATCCTAACTTAAAAAAAAAGTTTTTATTTTTTTGGAAACATATTTCTATTTATTTGCTGCAAATTTTATAGAAATATAATATAAATTGTTATATATATAATTTTAGGGGTTTAAGGTGTCACATTAGTGGTATCAGAGCAGGTCTGTCCAATCAGGCCGAGTGGGTCGAATGTCGATTCTGTGTTACGATGTCAGTCGTGTCAATTGTGCTTTCTTGTTTAATAATGATTTTCACTATGATGGTTTTCCATTATATGATTGTGTTAATGATTATATGATTTTGTATTATTATACATATTTTCGAGAGTACTAATTAACTGTTTATTAATTGCTTACTCTAATTGTGTTATGGATCCTAAATTCCTACTTAAGTGAGTAAATAAACCATAAAATTACTTGTTAAGATTTGATTTAATTTTAATTGTGGGCAAGATTATGTTAGTTACTTGTTGCTTATTGCTCTCCTACCTGTAACACCCCGTTTTTCAAAGCGAGGGTATATTTTTTTTTT
>NC_021162.2:23940470-23943509 GCF_000331145.2 Cicer arietinum | reverse complement strand
TTTTCCACGAAACATTCATCAATATAACGAAAACCTAACTCTAAGATTTTACCCATAAAGCCTGAGATTCATTTTCCCCCAAATCAACACTCTAACCCTAACAAAAAACCTTTCCACACAACCACAGATAAGTCCCTAAATGCAAACTAAAAGTTTGGAAGGAGCCCTTACCTTAATGTTAGTTTTAACGTGCGTTTCCGGTACCGCGAGTAAATCCGGTAAAATCTCTGCTCGCGACGTTGCTTCCAAGTTAGTCCACTAGCACCGTAGTGTGGTAGTGAGCAACTTTCCCTTCTATCACTTTGCGAAAAGAAGCTTAGATCTAGATGAAACGGGGTGGTTTGTGTTTGACGGTTTTGAAATCCCTAACACCGTTTTTCTTCGTTTTCGAATCACACAAGAAGAATGAAGTTGAGTAATCTTCTCTTTCACACTCCACAAACCTTGGGCTTCTAATCTTGAAGAAAGGAAGCAAAACAAAAAAACGAAAATGGAGGAGGGAGGGATTTTGAGCGCGCGAGTAACAGAGGGGGAAGATGGAAATTTTGTTTTTTTCTTTCCTTTCTCTTTCTTTCCTTTCTTTCTCCTTTCTTCCTTTTTCCTTCTTTCCTTTTTATATCCTTTTCTTTTCTTTCCAAACAAACATATACACATATATGTATATATATATATATATTAATTGTAACTTAACAAATATCTACATATTTATTAAAATTACCATTTCACCCGTAACACATTAAATTCTCCGTAAAGGATTCACCGCACTTAATTTAATTTATTTATCGACGAGTAATTCTAATCGGCATCGAAATATCTTTTGATCATATAAACTCCAAAGTATTATTAACTTTGGCTAAAAAGCCTCCGAGCCAAAATCAAAAATACACAAAAATACATAAAGTGTACTTTAAAATTATGGGTCTTACATTACTACCCCCCTAAAATTAGTTTCGTCCTCGAAACTATGCATCAATAAATATCTCTGGGTGTTGTTCTCTCATCTTGCTCTCTAGTTCCCAAGTCGCATCTCCAGTAATTGGGTTTCAAATTACCTTGACCAATGAAACATCCTTGGTCCTCAACCGCTTAATCTTCCTATCATCAATTCTCACAGGTGGTACTTCGAATGACAAGTTATCCTTCAGTTGGATTGTGTCTGGTTCGATCACATGAGATGGATCTGCAAGATATTTCCTCAACTGTGACACATGAAACACGTCATGAATATTGGACAGTATCGGAGGCAATGCAATCCGATAAGCAACAGGCCCAATTCGTGCAGAAATCTGATATGGTCCAATGAATTTCGGAGTCAACTTCTTCGATTTCAAGGCTCTACCTACTCCAGTAGTAGGTGTGACTCTCAGAAATACATGGTCACCCTGTTTGAATTCTAAAAGTCTGCGACGCTTGTCCGCGTAGCTCTTCTGAAGATCTTGTGAAGTCTTCATTTTCTCCTTGATCTTCCTTACCTTAGCCGTAGTTTGTTGCACCATCTCCGGTCCGGCAATCATACTTTCACCGTCCTTATACCAACACAAGGGCGTTTGACACTTGCGCCCATATAAAGCCTCATATGGTGCCATTCCGATACTTGCGTGGAAACTATTGTTGTAGGTGAACTCAATCAACGGAAGTACATCATCCCAACTTCCCCTATCATCTAATACACATGCTCTCAACAGATCTTCCAGGGACTGATTCGTCGTTTCAGTCTGTCCATTCGTTTGTGGATGGTAAGCTGAGCTCAATCGTAGTTTCGTTCCCAACGCTTCGTGCAACGCTCCCCAAAAATGTGATGTGAACTTCGGATCACGGTCTGATACAATACTCGATGGTACCCCGTGTAACCTCACAATTTCAGCAATGTAGATCTCTGTTAGCTGATCTACCTTATAGGTGGTCTTTATCGGCAAAAAAGTGAGTGGATTTAGTCAGTCGATCCACTATCACCCATATAGAATCATTCTTTCTCCTTGTTTTAGGCAATCCAGTTATAAAATCCATCGAAATGTTGTCCTACTTCCATTCCGGTATATCTAAAGGTTGCAACATCCCAGCAGGTCGTTGATGTTCCACCTTCGCTTTCTGACAAGTTAGACAAGTTGATACATACTCCGCTACATGCTTCTTCATTCCTGGCCACCAATAATTCTGCCTAAAAATCCTGATACATCTTTGTTGCTCCAGGATGAATACTCAACTTACTCTTATGAGCCTCTTCTAAGCTTGTTTTCCTCATACCTGCAATCTCTGGTACACAAATCCTACCATTACATCGCAAAATATTATCTGATCCAATCTTAAACTCAGTGGTCTTCCCTTGAACTATTAGGTTCCTCTTCTCTTGAATTAAGACATCATCTTGAGAATTTGCAATGTCTTCAAGTAGTCCACTCGAAATCTTAATCATTCCGAATTTCAAAATTCCCGGTGCAAACTCTACGTTCAAGTGTAGGTCTCTAAAATCTTCCCACAACTCTTGTTGTCTAGCCATAATTAGTGAAGACACCGATACACTTCTTCTGCTCAACGCATCAGCCACTACATTGGCCTTCCCAGGGTGGTACTGCAGTGTGAAATCAAAGTCCTTGAGAGTCTCCATCCATCGTCTCAGGCGCATGTTCAACTCCTTCTGATCAAACAAATATTTCAAACTTTTATGGTCACTGAACACGGTGAACGTGCACCCATATAAATAATGCCTCCAGATCTTCAATGCAAAAACAACAGCAGCAAGCTCCAAATCATGAGTAGGATAGTTTCTCTCATGAATCTTCAATTGCCTTGAGGCATAAGCTACAGCTTTCTTGTGTTGCATCAGAACACATCCCAAACCTTGGTGAGATGCATCACAATAAACTTCATAGGGGTCTTCTGATTGCGGTAATACCAATATTGGTGAGGTCGTCAATCTTCTCTTTAGTAACTGAAAATTTTCCTCACACTTCTCCGTCCATGCGAACGGTTGATCTTTTCTGGTAAGTTGTGTTAATGGAGCCACAATCTTAGCAAAACCTTCGATAAACCTCCTGTAGT
>NC_021162.2:23935783-23937244 GCF_000331145.2 Cicer arietinum | reverse complement strand
CCATCAAGTAATACCTAACTGACCAAAGCATTGATAAATCAATTGAGCAATCGATTATCTAACTCAAAATAAGGACTTCTAATGAGCCAATCGATTGCCAAATCGATTTGGTCAGTTCTACTGAGTTCCCCAAATCGATTTCTTAAAAGATTTTGAAAGACATATTTTTACAATCGATTGGCAAATCGATTAGGTTAAAATAGTGAAGTTCCTGCAACTCATCCTATCGATTGGGAAATTGATTTCCCTGCTTATTCTTCCAAAAATACTTAAACTAATTCAATCACACTCACACATAACTCCAAAACTTAACACTTAGCAAAACCCACACAATCACCACGACGAATTGGTTTTTGAAACAGTTTTAATACCGACTTCATTCACAACAGACGGTAAACCATAAACGTACTGCCTATCACGGGCCCGTATCATTTACCGAGGTGCCACCTATCACGGGTCTGCACGGTTTACTAAAATAACGTAAATTGTAAATGTACCGCCTATCACAGGCCAAAGTACTATTTACCAAGGTGCCACCTATCACGGGTCTGCACGATTTACAAAAAGGATGAAAATGCATGAACATATACCGACTTCATTCACAACAGACGTTAAACCATAAACGTACTGCCTATCACGGGCCCGTATCATTTACCGAGGTGCCACCTATCACGGGACTGCACGGTTTACTAAAATAACGTAAATTGTAAATGTACCGCCTATGACAGGCCAAAGTACTATTTACCAAGGTGCCACCTATCACGGGTCTGCACAATTTACAAAAAGCATGAAAATGCATGAGCATATACTGACTCCATCCACAACAATCGTTAAGCCAATGCAGATTTATCGAGGTGCCACCTATCACGGGTCTGCACGGTTTTCAAAAACGTAAATCATAAATGTACCGCCTATCACAGGCCAAAGTACTATTTATCAAGGTGCCACCTATCACGGGTCTGCACGATTTACAAAAAGCATGAAAATGCATGAGCATATACTGACTCCATCCACAACAATCGTTAAGCAAATGCAGATATTAAAAGATTCCCCATTTTTAATACTCATTTAACTTAAACGATTTTCACAACAAAGGTTAAGCAAACAGAAATATTAAGAGATTCCCCATTCTTAATACTCTTTTGACTTAAACGATTTTCAAAACAACTTTAAGTAAACAGAAATATTAAGAGATTCCCTATTCTTAATACTTCCATACAAAACAAACTCAAACCTATTATCAGATCCAATCCACAACTCACACCAAAACACATCAATTCATTTCTCCACAAAAACCAACTATGTACACAACAAATTTCATCAGTAATAATTAAGAACACGTCAAATACGACGAACACAAATCAACACAATGCACCACTCAAACACAACAAGTTTCATTTAGTCAAATTCATACATAAATGAGTTTAAATTCATTTTCCACGAAACATTCATCAATATAAC
>NC_021162.2:23897069-23935689 GCF_000331145.2 Cicer arietinum | reverse complement strand
CGTTGCTTCCAAAGTTGGTCCCCTAGCACCGTAGCGTGGTAGTGAGCAACTTTCCCTTCTATCTCTTCGCGAAACGAAGCTTAGATCTAGATGAAACAGGGAGGTTTGTGTTTGACGGTTTTAGAATCCCTAACGCCGTTTTTCTTCGTTTTCGAATCAACGAGGGAGGGTGAAGTTAAGAAATCCTTATCCTATCACCCACCAAGCCTTGGGTTTCTAATCTTGAAGAAAGGAAGCAAAGAAAACGAAAAATGGAGGAAGGAGGGATTTTGAGCGCGCAAGTAACAGAGGAGGAAGATGGAAATTTTGTGTTTTTCTTTCCTTTCTCTTTCTTTCCTTTCTTTCCCCTTTCTTCCTTTTTCCTTCTTTCCTTTTTATATACTTTTCTTTTCTTTCCAAACAAACATATATACAAATATGTATATATATATATATATATATATATATATTAATTGTAACTTAACAAATATCTACATATTTATTAAAATTACCATTTCACCCGTAACACATTAAATTCTCCGTAAAGGATTCACCGCACTTAATTTAATTTATTTATCGACGAGTAATTCTAATTGGCATCGAAATATCTTTTGATCATATAAACTCCAAAATATTATTAACTTTGGCTAAAAAGCCTCCGAGCCAAAATCCAAAATACACAAAAATACATAAAGTGTACTTTCAAATTATGGGTCTTACAATAACTATTTTCTATTTTTAGTTTTTTATTTTATAAATAATTATCTTGAGATAGTAGTGATATTGTGTTTGATTTCCTTTATTTTTATATACTTATTATGACATTGTGATTTTATATATATTAATTAAGATTTAGTAATTAATATAAAGTGTTGATGTTATATTCATTTATTTTATAATTTCGACTATTCTCTAATGATGGTAATATTTTAATTTGAGTATTTGGAAAAATATGTATTATTATATGGATTATTTTGAATATGAGAGTTTTGGTTATTAATGTATTTTAAAAGATTAATTATTTTTATTTATAAATTATTAGTTTTGAAATATTAATAATGTTTTAGTAATGAAATTGTGTTTAAAAAAAATAAAATAAAACTAGTAAAACCTAAAAGGAGACCAATGGGTTTGACCCATGTGTTAACCCTAATTGTTAATAAAATAAAACAAACAAACAAAAGGAAGGGAGTTGGATGATGGCGGTAAAACCAAAGAGAAACAAAACAATAATCCATAGTTTGACACCGATGATCGATAATTGTTCTAGAAAAGTTTCTTCGTTCTTGTCCAAATTTCAGTATGTCGTTTTATTCATTTAGGTAGTCAAATAAACATACTTCCTCAGATTTTTAACCATCCAAATTTCTCTCTAAAATACCCGACTTCTCTGTTTATAAAATTCCTTAGTTTGAACCGTTCTCCTTCACCGTAAGTCCGATTTGAGTGAAACCAACGCCAAAACGACCGAGTGAAAAATTGTGATTTTATCCAATGATTTGTTTTCTGATTTATGGTAAGTTTCCTTGACCGAATTTCGAATTTAGTTTTTAGAGTATCTTCTCATAAACTATTTTTAACGTTTACCCATAAACTATCGAGTTAGATCGATTGATGGACAAAGAGTCAATGAACAAAGGCTGTTTACTCGTGGAATCGTATTCGTGAGTGAAAGCGTCGAAATAAGGTAAGGGCTGAGACAGCGTTTGAATTCATGAGTATAATATATTGTGAGATGAATGGCAAAACCGTATTTCTCAACGATTCAACCGGGGATCGCTACGTACGACAGTAGCCCTTTGAGGGGAGAAAATAAATATTTTGAATTTGTGAAGTGGAGATTATTTTGTCATCATATAGGTAGGGCCTGACAAGCCTAGTGATTCCGGGGAAGTACAACTGAATGAGCCTAATTGTAAGACCCATAATTTTAAAGTACCCTTTTATGTATTTTTGGTATATTTTGGATTTTGGCTCGGAGGCTTTTAAGCCAAAGTTAATAATATTTTGGAGTTTTATAATCAAAAAGGTATTTCGATGCCAATTAGAATTTCTCGTCGATAAATAAATTGGATTTAACTGCGGAAAATACTTTACGGTTAATTTAAGGCGTTTCGGGTGAAACGGTAATTTAATAAATATCTAGATTTTGAGATATTTGTTAAGTTATATTAATTATATATATATTATATTTATATATGTTTGCTTGGAGGGAAAAAGAAAGGAAAACTAGAAGGAAGGTTGCTTAACGTTTTGTTTTGAAAATCATTAAGTTAAATCGGTATTAAGAACGGGGAATCTCTTAATGACTTATTTAATTAATGTTGTTTGAAAGTCGTTTCGGTAAATGAGTATTAAGAATGGGGAATCTCTTAATGACTCGTTTACTGAATGTTTTGCGAGAAAATCGTTTAAGTCAAAAGTATATTAAGAATGGGGAATCTCTTAATATGACTGTTTGCTTAACGTTTTGTTTTGAAAATCATTAAGTTAAATCGGTATTAAGAACGGGGAATCTCTTAATGACTTATTTAATTAATGTTGTTTGAAAGTCGTTTAAGTAAATGGGTATTAAAAATGGGGAATCTTTTAATACCTCGGTTTACTTAATGTGTATTTGAGGAAAATGTTTAAGTTAACTGGGCGTTGAGAATGGGGAATCTCTTAATGTCTCGGTTACTTAACTATCGTTTTTGAAAATCGTTTCGGTAAATGAGTATTAAGAATGGGGAATCTCTTAATATGACTGTTTGCTTAACGTTTTGTTTTGAAAATCATTAAGTTAAATCGGTATTAAGAACGGGGAATCTCTTAATGACTTATTTAATTAATGTTGTTTGAAAGTCGTTTAAGTTAAATGGGTATTAAAAATGGGGAATCTTTTAATATCTGCATTTGCTTAACGATTGTTGTGAATGGAGTCTGTGTATGCTCATGCATTTCATTTGGTAAATTGTGTCGACCCGTGATAGGTGACACCTTGGTAAACTGTACGGACCCGTGATAGGTTGTACGTTTGCGATTTATATTTTAGTAAATCGTGTTGACCCGTGATAGGTGACACCTCGGTAAACTGTACTGACCCGTGATAGGTGGTACATTTACGATTTCCGCTTTTTCTTTTAGTAAATCGTGTTGACCCGTGATAGGTGACACCTCGGTAAACTGTACTGACCCGTGATAGGTGGTACATTTACGATTTCCGCTTTTTCTTTTAGTAAATCGTGTTGACCCGTGATAGGTGACACCTCGGTAAACTGTACTGACCCGTGATAGGTGGTACATTTACGATTTACATTTTTGGTGGATTGTGCTGACCCGTGATAGGTGGCACCTAGGTAAACAGTACTGGTCTGTGATAGGCGGTACGTTTACGATTCCCGCTTTTTCTTTTAGTAAATCGTGTTGACCCGTGATAGGTGACACCATGGTAACTGTACTGACCCGTGATAGGTGGTACATTTACGATTTACATTTTTGGTGAATTGTGCTGACCTGTGATAGGTGGCACCTAGGTAAACAGTACTGGTCTGTGATAGGCGGTACGTTTACGATTCCCGCTTTTTCTTTTAGTAAATCGTGTTGACCCGTGATAGGTGACACCTTGGTAAACTGTACTGACCCGTGATAGGTGGTACATTTACGATTTACATTTTTGGTGAATTGTGCTGACCCGTGATAGGTGGCACCTAGGTAAACAGTACTGGTCTGTGATAGGCGGTACGTTTACGATTCCCGCTTTTTCTTTTAGTAAATCGTGTTGACCCGTGATAGGTGACACCTCGGTAAACTGTACTGACCCGTGATAGGTGGTACGTTTATGATTTACGCATTTTAGTAAATCGTGCTGACCCGTGATAGGTGGCACCTCGGTAATTGGTACTTTGGCCTGCGATAGGCGGTACAATTATGATTTACGGCCCTTCGAGGAGGGTTTTGGTTTGGAATTCCGAGTCCATGCATTTTGGCATATACGCATTGCATTAGGGTGCTTGGCACACGAGTCGTGTTTGATTGAGTTTTATGATTGAGTGATTTGAATTTGATTTATCGTGTTAATTGCGTTGAAAATGCTAAGTGTTATGTGTTGATTATTGTGTGTAAGTATGATGGTTATCGAGATCCCAATTGCCGTGGTAATCGCGTAGAAATTGCTAAGTGTTAAGTTGTGAACTTGATTAGGAATGACTTAGGTTAATTCATGAATTTTTGGAAAAATGATCAGGGAAATCGATTTCCCAATCGATTGGATGGAAGTCAGGGGCTTGGCCAAATGAACAAAATCGATTAGCCAATCGATTTTGTAATCAGTTTTTTTAAAAATCCCGCCAATCGATTTTGTAATCAGTTTTTTTGAAAATCCCTTTCGAAATCGATTGCCCAATCGATTGGCCATTAAGTCAGGGGCTCAGCTATCCTGTCAATCGATTGCCCAATCGATTGAATCAAGCCAGAGTTCAAAATTTCACTAAAAACCTTCAGGAAATCGATTTGGAAATCGATTGGTATTAAGTCAGGGGCTCCGTTATCCTGTCAACGATTTGCCAAATCGATTGATTCAGCCCAGGATTCTATTTTCATTAAAAATCTTCACCCCAATCGATTGGCTCAGTGAAAATCCTCATTTTTAGTTGTATGATTAATTGCTCATGAATCTATCCATGTCTTGTTTTATCATGTGTTTATTAGGAGATCGAGAACTGCATTTTACCTTCATTTTCATTGGCAATGTACTGTATGGACTTTTCGCATATTGAAAATCCTGTTAAGGTGCATGCTTAGTTAAAAAGTTGTTTTGAGCATTCAAAAACTTAATTGCTATGTGTTAACTGTTATTTTCTGGTTGGTGACCCTTTACACTATTGTGGAAATCTGGGCTTTGCCCTCAGATGAGAGTCAGGACGGCCCTACCGGTTCGTACCCTACGGACAGGGATGGAGATGGGAACGCTTGACTGCTGTTACGTTAGGAGGATCTCACGGGGCGCGTGGAGATTACTCAGGGTGTATAGCTTTTTGGTAGGATGATCAGATTAGGATGATGTATAGGGATTAGGGGTCCTTCTTTTTGGTTTGAAGTATTTTTAGTTTGGAAAACTATACTTATACAAATATTATCAGTTTGATATCATCTTTGGATGGGTTCCATGTACCATTTGATGTTATGTAAATGTTTTGGATTTATAATTGGAGAAACTTTTCCGCTGCGTAAATTATAATGACTCAATTATTTATCCAAAGACATTTCCTCATTTGTTTTACTTTGTTTTATTTTAATTTCTTTTGAAAAAAAAAATATACCCTCGCTTCGAAAAACGGGGTGTTACACTAATCGTGGCGGTCTGCTGTCGAGCCTTAAGGCAAGATTGTTAGACCTTGGAGGTATTCGGGTGGGGAATTCCTAGGTGACTTGGAGGTAGCACTCCAAATGTCGGGAGCTACCACTCAACACACGTTTACCTCGACTGTAACGTATATTTGTCTCGGGTTGAGTTGAGGGGATCTATGAGGACAGGGCCAATTTGAATTGTCCGTCCACCGGGATGGTGGCATAGTATCAAGCCTCTTAACCAAATACTTCAGAGTTAGTCGAATTGTACCACATTGTGAAGTAGAGTCTAAGCTCAGGAATAACATTGCATTTTCTTGTGATTGTTTTGTTGTTATTAATATGTATCGTGTGTGGTGATAATTTATCTTAAACGATTTGATGTTATAGTGAATTTTATTGATTTTCCTTGAATGATTTGCCATTTTAATGTGATATTTTCTTGATGGAATGTTTGTGTAATGATATGGTTCTATTATGATTGTTTGCGTGTTCTTCTTACTTGTATTATACTGTCATCATGATTTTGAAACTCATCTCCTTCGTTGTTTGTGTTTGACTGGCTTGGCCCTGCGTTTGCGAAATCGCAGTTATGACAGGTTAATGAATCTTGAAGTTCAAGTTTGGAAACATATTTCTATTTATCTGCTGCAAATTTTATAGAAATATTATATAAATTATTATATATATTATTTTAGGGGTTTAGGGGGTCACATTTGGTACAATGTTATTGAAATCATGAAATTTCATTTTTGTATTGGATTAATTAGTATATTTTCCTTTTCTTTGGAGATATCTAAACCATAACACAAAGAATATATTTATTCTAAAAAGAAAATTTTAAACCAAAACAAATTTAAATTAAATTAATTCAATACTATTATAATTATATAATTCATTATGTTCATCTCTATATGTATATATTTTATATGTATTTATTAGTAATTGTCTTGATTTATTATTTAAAAACAAATTCATTTTATTTAAATAATTATAATTATTATTTTATATAATTATGTTGGCTAGAAATTATATGACGACTAGATCTTGGATGGTTATATTGTATTATGGGTTGTTGTTTATTTTATTTATATAGTTAATTTAGAAAATTATAAAATATATTGATTGGATGTTGTTTGTGTTAATTATCATCTTTGAGTTATCTATTGTAATAATAATTTGTCTCGCTTTATTTATTTAAATGTTAAAGTTATTAGTTAAATTATTTTACAAATTAGAATTTATAAAAAATATTTGAGTTTTTGTTTTATCTTGGGCCAAAGAACAATAAAGCTAGGATGTAGTAGAATTGGGTGTTACCCAATCCTTGTTGTTTCATCCATCTTAGTCAACAACAAAAAAAGTGTCTTGGAAACCTTTTTCTTCTTTTTATTGTCTCATAAAAATCTCTCCTCACAATTTATATCACTTCGTTTTATTAAATTATTGCTTTGATAAAAAATTTAATTTCTTTTAATAGTAACCAAAATCGTTAACAAAAATATTATTAGATTTTAACATTAATTAACCACAAAAAAAAAAATCTTGGCATTCAAATTATTTCTTTTCTATTATCTTCTCACTTTAACTTTATTCTATTTTGTACAAATGTTTCTATGACTAAAAAAAAAAGAGAAAACCAACGAGTAAAAACCATCCTGCTTTCTCCTAACCATTAATCATAGAATCATGACTACGCCTTCATTCACAATTGGACCGAGATGATTTGATAGTTGGTTCGAAACATATGAGTCTTGGAATCCAAAAGTCAGATCCTCAAAGCAACATTTAGAACGTGAGAAACCACATTCACTTTGTGTCTCCGAATTTGATTTATTTTAAACATCTACTCCTTATTTTAAACTTTAGTACTATGTTGTTATTTCTATAGTTATCTTAATTTCGGGATGGTATTGACCTAGAAAAATTATTTTAATTTGTCAAACGAGTTTATCTTGTCCGCTACTTGGAAATATATGATATAGTTTTTTGTAACCTTTAAGTGAGGATATATTCAAAAGAAAATATAATCGTGATCAATTTTTAGTACTAAAGTTTTGGTGCTAACTTTTGAATTAAGTATGGGAATGTGTATATGATTATGTAAATATTAAATTGTTTGTGTTTCAAGTGTTCTAATTGTTTGAAATTACTGTATAGAGTTAGAATAGTCGAGAGCATCTAAAAGTGAAATAGTTCTATATTGCTTCAATGGAATTATTGATTATATATTGATGTAAATGTTGTTGTGACTACTTGTAAGTTACAAATAAATTAATGTGAATGTGTAATTTAGTGAATTTTTAACTTGAAGTAAGGAGTAGGAGTTGTTGCGCCGCCTTCGCACTCCTGAACCATGTTAAAGATACTTTTAATTATCCATGTTTGAATTTGAATACTCCAGTTATAGTTACCTTAAGTAGTTGACTACATGATAGGAGGGACTAGCTACCCCAATGACTCATCGTCAATAAAAGAGGCAACAATAACTCGTTGTTATTATTGTTAAAAATACCTGTTAATTCTATTTTTGAGATAGTTAAAAATCATATCCATCTCATACATAATTTTGAGTCATTATAAGTCATATGTGACATCAATGTCAAATGCTAACAAGTGTTTCATGTGACATGAATTGGTATGGGGGTGTGTACAAAAATTAAATATTTAATTAAATAGGTTTGATCTTCTAAGTAACTTGTTGGAAATAAACAAGTGCATTGTGTTAGTATCTTATTATTTGTTCTATATTGTCTCATTTGGTAAGGATGTAGGACTACAGTACGAGTTCTATAAATGAATCTTGTGTATAAGACCTTGAACTAATTTAGACTTTGAGTGTGTTTGAAATTATATGTGAAAATATTTGTCTTATTCCACTGTGATTATACACATTCGTTTACAAAAAAAATAAAAAATTAAGTGACTGCATGTCATTGAGTTGCTATATGCATTTCTATTTGTAATTCTTGGAGGTATAAAATATTTTAAATGTTTCTTTATATGACTAACGTTTGTGAAATATATAGATTAATTGTTGTTATGATTTAAACATTCTTTTAAAAGAGTGAAACTAATGAAGTGATAAGTGTTTGAGATATGTGTTATTTTATTCAAATAAAAGTAATAAGTGTTGTTTGTGACACCCTAAACCCCAAAATAATGTATATTAATTTATACAAAAATTTTAATTTAATTAGCATTGGATAAAGAAAATCTATTTTCAAGGAAACAAAACTTTTATAACAAATGTAGGATATCAAAATTCAAAGGGAATACTTTAAAAACTTTCCTCTTATAAAACTCTAAGGTCTTCATACAAAAAGTTGTTTCTAATTAAATAAATAAAATGCAAATTATGACTCTCATTTCCAGTATCACCTATCAGAGCGGGGTTTCTCCCAAACAAGACCTTCAAGACTCGTTAACCTATAAAAACTGCGATTTCCCAAACGCAGGGTCAAGCCAGCCAAACACAAACAACGAAGGAGGTGAGTTTCGAAATCATGTTGATAATATAATATAAGTATGAAGAACACGCAAACAATCATAATATACCGTATCATAATCATATTAGAATGTATCAAAATATTTAAGCAGTAGCATATAATAACATCAAAGTCACTCAAGTAAAATAATCATCTCAATATAATATGCATCAAATCAACTAAGGGTAATTTTTATTACTTTTGAAACACATCAATCACAACAAAACAATCACAAGGAAATGCAATGCTATGCATGAGCTTAGACTCTATTTCACAAAGTGGTACCATTCTAACTCTGAAGTACTTAGTTAGGAGGCTTGATACTATGCCACCATCTCGGTGGACGGACAAATCAAATTGGTCCTGCCCTCATAGATCCCCTTAACTAAACTCGAAACACATATACGCGACAGTCGAGGTAAACATGTGTTGCCATGTAGCTCCCAACATTTGGAGTGCTACCTCTAAGTCACCTAGGAATGCCCTACCCGAATACCTCCAAGGTCTAACAATCTTGCCTTATGGCTCAACAGTAGACCGCCACGATCAGACACATTCAGTTGTACTTCCCCGGAATCACTAGGCTTGTCAGGCCCTACCTATATGATGACAAAATAATCTCCACTTCACAAATTCTCAATATTTATTTTATCCCCTCGTTAGCTTAGACTACTCCATTAAAAGCATCGGCTTTAAAAATCATCATTTTCTCGTCAAGTATGGGGTACTTCAATATTCTCATCATAATTTTAAAATATCATTAATCATTCATAATCATGATCATCATATAAAGTCATCAAAATTTTATAACATCACTATCATCGATCAAAAATCATCATTATCATCACATAAACATATATCATACCATGCATCCATCTTTTATTATCACATCACATAAATTCTTCTAATCAAACATATGCACATAATTTCATTCAACATGAAACATCACAATAATGACAAATATCAACTACCACACAAGTATCGAAAGTTAAGTCAATAAACAACCTTATAAACATTTCTATTTCATATTTTAATCACACAATTCTCATATTTCACATTAATCAATTTATCTCTCAAAGGGCTATTGCCGTACATAGGGAGCCCCAGATGAATCGTTGGCAAATATGGTTTTCCCGTTCATCTCACAATATATTATACTCATGAATTCAATCGCTCTCTCACCCCTTACCTTATTTCGACGCTTTCACACACGAATACGATTCCACGAGCAAACAGTCTTTGTTCTTTGACTCTTTGTCCTTCAATCGATCTAACTCAACAGTTTATGCGTAAACTTCAAAATAAATTATGAGAAGATACTCTATAAATTAAATTCAAAATTCGGTCAAGAAAAATTACCATAATCAGAAAACCAATCAGTGGATGATATAGCCACTTTTCACAAGGTCATTTTGGTGTTGGTTTCACTCAAATCAGACTTATGGTGAACAAGAACGATGCAAAATAACAAATTCTACAAACGGAGAAGTCGGATACTTTAGAGAGAAATTGGGGTTGTTAAAAATCTGGAAAATTGTGTTTTATTGACTAGTTAAATGAATGAAACAACACACTCAAATTTCGGCGAAAATGGAGAAAGTTTTCTGGCACAGTTATCGATCACCGGTGTCAAATGATAGGCTTGTTGTAACACCCCAAATTTTATAATAAACTATTTTATTAGTTAAGTACGATTTTAAATAATTAATTTAATATTAAAATTATTTTAGAATATATGATGATAAATTTTCTGACAAATTTTTGTTATATAGGTGATTTTTATGATGTGCTAGTTTTATAAATATTAGATTACATGAGCGATATAAATAATAAATATTATATTTTATTATTTGATATATTTTTTTAAAAAATAATATTATTTTAGTGTAATACATATATTTCAAAGAAAAAGATTTTATGTGATTTTACGAATATATACGTGTACCTAATTAATGTAATACTTTTATGTGCCATTGATTGATGTTAAGTATGCACGTAGTTATATTTCAATTATTTATAACTATTTTCTATTTTTAGTTTTTTTTTATAAATAATTATCTTGAGATAGAATTGATATTGTGATTGATTTCATTTATTTTTATATACTTGTTATGACATTGTGATTTTATATATATTTATTATGATTTAGTAATTAATATAAAATATTGATGTTATATTTATTTATTTTATAATTTTGACTATTTTCTAATATGTTGGTATTATTATAATGTGAGTATTTTGAGAAATAAGTATAATTGTAGAGATTATTTTGAATGTGAGAGTTTCAATTATTAGTTTTGAAATATTAATAATATTTTATTAATGAAATTGTGTTTTAAAAAATAAAATAAAATAAAACTAGTAAAACCTAAAAGGAGACCAATGGGTTTGACCCATATGAGAATCTTAATTGTTAATAAAATATAACAAACAAAGAAAAAGGGAAGGGAGTTGGACTGCGGCTGAAAAACCAAAAAGAAACACAACAACAACCTATAGTTTGACACCGATGATCGATAATTGTTATGGAAAAGTTTCTCCGTTCTCGTCCAAATTTCAATATGTCGTTTTATTAATTTAGGTAGTCAAATAAACATATTTCCTCAGATTTTTAACCATCCAAATTTCTCTCCAAAATACCCAACTTCTCTGTTTATAAAATTCCTTAGTTTGAGTCGTTCTTCTTTACCGTAAGTCCGATTTGAGTGAAATCAACCCAAAAACGATCGTTTGAAAAATGGTTATTTTATCCACTGATTTGTTTTCTGATTTAGGGTAAGTTTCCTTGACCGAATTTCGAAATTAATTTTTAGAGTGTCTTTTCATAATCTATTTTTGACGTTTACCCATAAACTATCGAGTTAGATCGATTGAAAGACAAAGAGTAAAAACGATCGTGTGAAAAATGGTTATTTTATCCGCTGATTTTTTTCTGATTTAGGGTAAGTTTCCTTGACCGAATTTCGAAATTAATTTTTAGAGTGTCTTTTCATAATCTATTTTTGACGTTTACCCATAAACTATCGAGTTAGATCGATTGAAAGACAAAGAGTCAAAAAACAAAGGTTGTTTTCTTGTGGAATCATATTCGTGTGTGAAAGCGTCGAAATAAGGTAAGGGGTGAGAAATCATTTGAATTCATGAGTATAATATATTGAGAGATGAACGGGAAAATTGTATTTCCCAACGATTCATCCGGGGCTCGCTACGTATGGCAGTAGCCCTTTGAGTAATAAATTAATTAATGTGCAAAATGGAAATTGTGAGAGTAAAATTTGGAATAGAAATACTTATCAGGTGTTGATTGATTCGTTAAATGCGTGATATTTAATTTTATTGTGATATTTGATATTATTTCGTTAAATGTTGGGCATTTGATATTACTGTGATATTTGATTTAATTTCGTTAAATGTGTGGCATTTGATATTATTGTGATATTTGATTTAATTTCTTTAAATGTGTGGTATTTGATATTATTGTGATATTGGTTGTTGAATTAATTTTATGCATATGTTTGATTAGATGAGTTTAAATGATGTTATAATAAAAATGGATGTGTTGTGATAATTTTATGTAATTATGATAATGTATGATTAATAATGGTGATGTGATAAATTTGTGATGAATATATGTGTTGGTGTATGATTGATGATAGTGATGCTATAAATTTGTGATGAGTTTATGTAATGATGATGATGTGTGATTAATGATAGTGATGTTATAAATTGTGGTAAGAATATTGTGATTCCAATATGTGTTTGAGATGAAGGTCTTAATGGAGTACCATAGACCAACGAGGGGAGAAAATAAAAATTGAGAATTTGTGAAGTGAAGATTATTTTGTCATCATATAGGTAGGGTCTGACAAGCCTAGTGATTCCAGAGAAGTACAACTGAATGAGCCTGATCGTGGCGTTCTGCTGTCGAGCCATAAGGCAAAATTGTTAGACCTTTGGAGATATTGTGTTTGATTTCGTTTATTTTTATATACTTGTTATGACATTGTGATTTTATATATATTTATTATGATTTAGTAATTAATATAAAATTTTAATGTTATATTTTTATTTTATAATTGTGACTATTTTCTAATATGCTGGTATTATTATAATGTGAGTATTTTGAGAAATAAGTATAGTTGTAGAGATTATTTTGAATGTGAGAGTTTCAATTATTAGTAACATATATTTTTATTTAAATTGATTATTTTAATTACTCTAATTTATAAAATATTAGTAATATTTGAAAAATTGTGTTTGGAAGAATATTAAAAAAAAGAGATTAAATAATTATTAATTTTTTTCTAGCAAAATAAAAATAATAATAGTAAAACAATAATATAAAAAAAGGGACAATGCGTTTGACTCGTGTGTGAACCCTAATTGTTAATAAAATAAAACAAACAAAAAAGGGAAGGGAGTTGGAACTTTGAAAGGGCAGCCGTAAAAGCAAACACAACAATAACCTATCGTTTGACATCGGTGATCCATAACTGTTCCAGTAAACTTTCTCCATTTTCGCCCAAAATTGAGTATGTTATTTCATTCATTTAACTAGTCAATTAAACATAATTTTCCTGATTTTTAACAACCCCAATTTCTCTCTAAAATATCTTACTTCTCCGTTTGTAGAATTCGTTATTTTGCACCGATCACCTTCACCGTAACTCTGATTTGAGTGAAACCAACACCAAAACGACAGTGTGAAAAGTGGCTATATTATCCACTGATTGGTTTTCTGGTTTATGGTGATTTTCCTTGACCGAATTTCGAATTTAGTTTTTAGAGTATCTTCTCATAATTTATTTTTAACGTTTACCCATAAATTGTCGAGTTAGATTGATTGAATGACAAAGAGTCAAAAAAACAAATATTGTTTGGGCGTGGAATCGTATTTGTGTATGAAAGTGTCGAAATAAGGTAAAGGGTGAGAGAGCGTCTGAATTCATGAGTATAATATATTGTGAGATGAAAGGGAAAACCGTATTTTTCAATGATTCATCTGGGGCTTGCTACGTACGGCAGTAACCCTTCGAGTGATAAATTAATTAATGTGCAAATAAGAAAATTGTGAGAAAAAAATGTGGAATAGAAATATTTTTAGGGTGTTAATTGATTTAATTTCGTTAAATGTGTGATATTTGATATTATTGTGATATTTGATATCATTGTGATATTAGATTTCAAATGAATTTGATGCATACGTTTGATTAAATGATTTTATGTGAATGCAGTGTATAATGTAAGTATATTTGATGATGATGTGTGATTTATAATATAAATCTGTGATGAGTTTATGTGATGAGATGTGATTAACGATAGTGATATTGTGATGAGTATATTGAAGTAACCCCATAGTTGGTGAAATAATTTTGATTCCAATTTGTGTTTGAGATGACGGTCTTAATGAGTATCATAGGCAGACGATGGGAGAAAATAAATATTGAGAATTTGTGAAGTGGAGGTTATTTTGTCATCATATTGGTAGGGCCTGATAAGCCTAGTGATTCTGGGGAATTCCTAGGTGACTTGGAGGTTGAACTCGAAATGTCGGGAGCTACCATGCAACAGACGTTAACTCGACTGTCGCGTATATGTGTCTCGGGTTGAGTTGAGGATATCTATCTGTGTAACACCCTCAATTTTATGATAAATTATTTTATTAATTAAATAGGATTTTAAATAATTAATTTGATGTTAACAGAATTATAAAAAAATATATGTTAATAAACTTTGGGATTAATTTCCGTTGGATAGGTGATTTTTATGATGTGCTAGTTTGATATATAGTAGATTACATGAGCGATATAAATAATAAATATTATATTTTATTATTTGATATATTTTTTAAAAAATAATAGTATTTAGTGTAATATATATTTTAAAGAAAAAGATTTTATACGATTTTACGTGTATATACGCACACCCAATTAATATATCATTATTTTATGGGTTTGACTATTATTAAATGTGTATTTAATTATATTTATTTAATTCTAAGTACATTTTATAAAATTCCTTAGTTTGAAACGTTCTCCTTCACCGTAAGTCCGATTTGAGTGAAACCAACGCCAAAACGACCGAGTGAAAAATTGTTATTTTATCCAATGATTGGTTTTCTGATTTATGGTAAGTTTCCATGACCGAATTTCGAATTTAGTTTTTAGAGTATCTTCTCATAAACTATTTTCAACGTTTACCCATAAACTCTCGAGTTAGATCGATTGATGGACAAAGAGTCAATGAACAAAGGTTGTTTGCTCGTGGAATCGTATTCGTGTGTGAAAGCGTCGAAATAAGGTAAGGGGTGAGAGAGCGTTTTAATTCATGAGTATAATATATTGTGACATGAATGGGAAAACCGTATTTCTCAAAGATTCAACCGGGGCTCGCTACGTACGACAGTAGCCCTTTGAGTGATAAATTAATTAAATCTGGAAATAAGAAAATTATGAGATTAAAACGTGAAATAGAAATATTTATAAGGTGTTGATTGATTTAATTTCGTTAAACGTGTGATATTTTATATTATTGTGATATTTGATATTCTTGTGATATTTAAAATTATTGTGATATTTGATGTTATTGTGATATTTGATATCATTGTGATATTTGATTTCAAATGAATTTAGTGCATATGTTTGATTAAATGAGTTTATGTGAATGCAGTGTATAATGTAAGTTTATTTAATGATGATGTGTCATTTATGATATAAATCTGTGATAAGTTTATGTGATAATAATGATGATGTTTGATTGATGATAGTGATTCTATAAAGTTGTGATGAGTTTCGGTGATGAGATAGGATTAATGATAGTGATATTATGATGAGAATATTGAATTAACCCCATAGTTGATAAAATAATGGCGATTTCAATTTGTGTTTGAGATGACGGTTTTAACGGAGTATCATATACCAACGAGGGGAGAAAATAAATATTTTGAATTTGTGAAGTGGAGATTATTTTGTCATCATATAGGTAGGGCCTGACAAGCCTAGTGATTCCAGGGAAGTACAACTGAATGAGCCTAATCGTGGCGGTCTGCTGTCGAGCCTTAAGGCAAGATTGTTAGACCTTGGAGGTATTCGGGTGGGGAATTCCTAGGTGACTTGGAGGTAGCACTCCAAATGTCGGGAGCTACCACTCAACACACGTTTACCTCGACTGTCACGTATATGTATCTCGGGTTGAGTTGAGGGGATCTATGAGGACAGGGCCAATTTGAATTGTCCATTCACCGGGATGGTGGCATAGTTTCAAGCCTCCTAACCAAATACTTAAGAGTTAGAATGGTACCACATTCTGAAGTAGAGTCTAAGCTCAGGCATAACATTGCATTTTCTTGTGATTGTTTTGTTGTTATTAATATGTATCGTGTGTGGTGATAATTTATCTTAAACGATTTGATGTTATAGTGAATTTTATTGATTTTCCTTGAGTGATTTGCCATTTTAATGTGATATTTTCTTGATGGAATGTTTGTGTAATGATACGGTTCTATTATGATTGTTTGCATGTTCTTCTTACTTGTATTATACTGTCATCATGATTTTGAAACTCATCTCCTTCGTTGTTTGTGTTTGACTGGCTTGGCCTTGCGTTTGCGAAATCGCAATTATGACAGGTTAATGAATCTTGAAATTCATGTTTGGGAGGAACCACGCTCTGATAGGTGATACTAGGAATAATGGTTTAAATTGTATTTTACTTATTTAATTTGGAACGAATTTTTGTATGAAAATATTAGAAGTACTAGTAAGTTTTTAAATTAAATCTAGTAATAATACTTAAATCAAGCTTATTTAGATTACACTATTTTAATGGAGAAAATAAGTTTAAAATGTTCCTTTTGATTTTTGAGAAACGTGATATCCTAACTTAAAAAAAAGTTTTTATTTTCTTGGAAACATATTTCTATTTATCTGCTGCAAATTTTATAGAAATATTATATAAATTATTATATATATTATTTAGGGGTTTAGGGTGTCACATTTGGTACAATGTTATTGAAATCATGAAATTTCATTTTTCTATTGGATTAATTAGTATATTTTCCTTTTCTTCGGAGATATCTAAACCATAACACAAAGAATATTTTTATTCTAAAAAGAAAATTTTAAACCAAAACAAATTTAAATTAAATTAATTCAATACTATTATAATTATATAATTCATTATGTTCATCTCTATATTTTAAAAAATAGCAAAGAATGGGATTTGCGATCTTTTATTATAAAGATTTATTTTTGTTGGAATAGTATAAGAAAACTAAATAGGTCATTTTAATGTAACATTAAAAAATATTTATATATATGTATATATATTATATGTATTTATTAGTAATTGTCTTGATTTATTATTTAAAAACAAATTCATTTTATTTAAATAATTATAATTATTATTTTATATAATTATGTTGGCTAGAAATTATATGACGACTAGATCTTGGATGGTTATATTGTATTATGGGTTGTTGTTTATTTTATTTATATAGTTAATTTAGAAAATTATAAAATATATTGGTTGGATGTTGTTTGTGTTAATTATCATCTTTGAGTTATCTATTGTAATAATAATTTGTCTCGCTTTATTTATTTAAATGTTAAAGTTATTAGTTAAATTATTTTACAAATTAGAATTTATAAAAAATATTTGAGTTTTTGTTTTATCTTGGGCCAAAGAACAATAAAGTTAGGATGTAGTAGAATTGGTGTTACCCAATCCTTGTTGTTTCATCCATCTTAGTCAACAACAAAAGAAGTGTCTTGGAAACCTTTTTTTTCTTTTTATTGTCTCATAAAAATCTGTCCTCGCAATTTATATCACTTCATTTTATTAAATTACTCCTTTGATAAAAAATTTAATTTCTTTTAATAGTAACCAAAATCGTTGACAAAAATATTATTAGATTTTAACATTAATTAACCACAAAAAAAAAATCTTGGCATTCAAATTATTTCTTTTCTATTATCTTCTCACTTTAACTTTATTCTATTTGGTTCAAATGTTTCTATGACTAAAAAAAAAGAGAAAACCAACGAGTAAAAACCATCCTGCTTTCTCCTAACCATTAATCATAGAATCATGACTACGCCTTCATTCACAATTGGACCGAGATGATTTGATAGTTGGTTCGAAACATATGAGTCTTGGAATCCAAAGGTCAGATCCTCAAAGCAACATTTAGAAGGTGAGAAACCACATTCACTTTGTGTCTGCGAATTTCATTTATTTTAAACATCTACTCCTTATTTTAAACTTTAGTACTATGTTGTTATTTCTATAGTTATCTTAATTTCGTGATGGTATTAACCTAGAAAAATTATTTTAATTTGTCAAACGAGTTTATCTTGTCCGCTACTTGGAAATATATGATTTAGTTTTTTGTAACCTTTAAGTGAGAATATATTCAAAAGAAAATATAATCGTGATCAATTTGGAGTATAGGTTACATCGTTTCAGATATGAGATGAACTAAAGTTTTGGTGCTAACTTTTGAATTAAGTATGGGAATGTGTATATGATTATGTAAATATTAAATTGTTTGTGTTTCAAGTGTTCTAATTGTTTGAAATTACTGTATAGAGTTAGAATAGTCGAGAGCATCTAAAAGTGAAATAGTTCTATATTGCTTCAATCGAATTATGGATTATATATTGATGTAAATGTTGTTGTGACTACTTGTAAGTTACAAATAAATTAATGTGAATGTGTAATTTAGTGAATTTTTAACTTGAAGTAAGGAGTAGGAGTTGTGGCGCCGCCTTCGCACTCCTGAACCACGTTAAAGATACTTTTAATTATCCATGTTTGAATTTTAATGACTCCAGTTATTGTTACCTTAAGTAGTTGACTACATGATAGGAGGGACTAGCTACCCCAATGACTCATCGTCAATAAAAGAGGCAACAATAACTCGTTATTATTGTTAAAAATACCTGTTAATTATATTTTTCAGATAGTTAAAAATCATATCCATCTCTTACATAATTTTGAGTCATTATAAGTCATATGTGACATCAATGTCAAATGCTAACAACTGTTTCATGTGACATGAATTGGTATGGGGGTGTGTACAAAAATTAAATATTTAATTAAATAGGTTTGATCTTCTAAGTAACTTGTTGGAAATAAACAAGTGCATTGTGTTAGTATCTTATTATTTGTTCTATATTGTCTCATTTGGTAAGGATGTAGGACTACAATACGCGTTCTATAAATGAATCTTGTGTATAAGACCTTGAACTAATTTAGACTTTGAGTGTGTTTGAAATTATATGTGAAAATATTTGTCTTATTCTTCTAATCAAACATATGCACATAATTTCATTCAACATGAAACATCACAATAATGACAAATATCAACTACCACACAAGTATCGAAAGTTAAGTCAATAAACAACCTTATAAACATTTCTATTTCACATTTTAATCACACAATTCTCATATTTCACATTAATCAATTTATCTCTCAAAGGGCTATTGCCGTACATAGCGAGCCCCAGATGAATCGTTGGGAAATATGGTTTTCCTGTCCATCTCACAATATATTATACTCATGAATTCAAACGCTCTCTCACCCTTACCTTATTTCGACGCTTTCACACACGAATACGATTCCACGAGCAAACAGTCTTTGTTCTTTGACTCTTTTTGTCCTTCAATCGATCTAACTCGACAGTTTATGCATAAACTTCAAAATAAATTATGAGAAGATACTCTTTAAATTAAATTCAAAATTCGGTCAAGAAAAATTACCATCATCAGAAAACCAATCAGTGGATAATATAGCCACTTTTCACAAGGTCATTTTGGTGTTGGTTTCACTCAAATCAGACTTACGGTGAACAAGAACGATGCAAAATAACGAATTCTACAAACGGAGAAGTCGAATACTTTAGAGAGAAATCGGGGTTGTTAAAAATCTGCAAAATTGTGTTTTATTGACTAGTTAAATGAATGAAACAACACACTCAAATTTGGGCGAAAATGGAGAAAGTTTTCTGGCACAGTTATCGATCATCAGTGTCAAATGATAGGCTTGTTGTAACACCCCAAATTTTATAATAAACTATTTTATTAGTTAAGTACGATTTTAAATAATTAATTTAATATTAAAATTATTTTAGAATAAATGATGATAAATTTTCTGACAAATTTTTGTTATATATGTGATTTTTATGTTGTGCTAGTTTTATAAATATTAGATTACATGAGCGATATAAATAATAGATATTATATTTTATTATTTGATATATTTTTTTAAAAAATAATAGTATTTTAGTGTAATACATATATTTTAAAGAAAAAGATTTTATGTGATTTTATGAATATATACGTGTACCTAATTAATGTAATACTTTTATGTGCCAGTGATTGATGTTAAGTATGCACGTAGTTATATTTCAATTATTTATAACTATTTTCTATTTTTAGTTTTTTTTATTTATAAATAATTATCTTGAGATAGAATTGATATTGTGTTTGATTTCGTTTATTTTTATTTACTTGTTATGACATTGTGATTATATATATATTTATTATGATTTAGTAATTAATATAAAATATTGATGTTATATTTATTTATTTTATAATTTTGACTATTTTCTAATATGTTGGTATTATTATAATGTGAGTATTTTGAGAAATAAGTATAAATGTAGAGATTATTTTGAATGTGGGAGTTTCAATTATTAGTTTTGAAATATCAATAATATTTTATTAATGAAATTGTGTTTTAAAAAATAAAATAAAATAAAACTAGTAAAACGTAAAAGGAGATCAATGGGTTTGACCCATGTGTGAATCCTAATTGTTAATAAAATATAACAAACAAAGAAAAAGGGAAGGGAGTTGGACTGCGGCCGAAAAACCAAAAAGAAACACAACAACAACCTATAGTTTGACACCGATGATCGATAATTGTTATGGAAAAGTTTCTCCGTTCTCGTCCAAATTTCAATATGTCGTTTTATTAATTTAGGTAGTCAAATAAACATATTTCCTCAGATTTTTAACCATCCAAATTTCTCTCCAAAATACCCGACTTCTCTGTTTATAAAATTCCTTAGTTTGAGTCGTTCTTCTTTACCGTAAGTCCGATTTGAGTGAAATCAACGCAAAAACGATCGTGTGAAAAATGGTTATTTTATCCGCTGATTTTTTTCTGATTTAGGGTAAGTTTCCTTGACCGAATTTCGAAATTAATTTTTAGAGTGTCTTTTCATAATCTATTTTTGACGTTTAACCATAAAATATCAAGTTAGATCGATTGAAAGACAAAGAGTCAAAAAACAAAGGTTGTTTTCTTGTGGAATCATATTCGTGTGTGAAAGCGTCGAAATAAGGTATGGGGTGAGAAAGCATTTGAATTCATGAGTATAATATATTGAGCGATGAACGGGAAAATTGTATTTCCCAACGATTCATCCGGGGCTTGCTACGTATGGCAGTAGCCCTTTGAGTAATAAATTAATTAATGTGCAAAATGGAAATTGAGAGTAAAAAATTTGGAATAGAAATACTTATCAGGTGTTGATTGATTTATTAAATGCGTGGTATTTAATTTTATTGTGATATTTGATATTATTTCGTTAAATGTTGGGCATTTGATATTACTGTGATATTTGATTTAATTTCGTTAAATGTGTGGCATTTGATATTATTGTGATATTTGATTTAATTTTGTTAAATGTTGGGCATTTGATATTATTGTGATATTGGTTGCTGAATTAATTTTATGCATATGTTTGATTAGATGAGTTTAAATGATGTTATAATAAAAATGGATGTGTTGTGATAATTTGATGTAATGATGATAATGTATGATTAATAATGGTGATGTGATAAATTTGTGATGAATATATGTGTTGGTGTATGATTGATGATAGTGATGCTATAAATTTGTGATGAGTTTATGTGATGATGATGATGTGTGATTAATGATAGTGATGTTATAAATTGTGGTGAGAATATTGTGATTCCAATATGTGTTTGAGATGAAGGTCTTAATGGAGTACCATAGACCAACGAGGGGAGAAAATAAAAATTGAGAATTTGTGAAGTGAAGATTATTTTGTCATCATATAGGTAGGGCCTGACAATCCTAGTGATTCCAGAGAAGTACAACTGAATGATTTCGTTTATTTTTATATTGTGATTTTATATATATTTATTATGATTTAGTTATTGGAGATATTGGAGATATTGTGATTTTATATATATTTATTATGATTTAGTAATTAATATAAAATATTAATGTTATATTTTTATTTTATAATTTTGACTATTTTCTAATATGCTGGTATTATTATAATGTGAGTATTTTGAGAAATAAGTATAATTGTAGAGATTATTTTGAATGTGAGAGTTTCAATTATTAGTTACATATATTTTTTTTAAATTGATTCTTTTAATTACTCTAATTTATAAAATATTAGTAATATTTGAAAAACTGTGTTTGGAAGAATATTAAAAAAAAGAGATTAAATAATTATTAATTTTTTTCTAGCAAAATAAAAATAATAATAGTAAAAAAATAATATAAAAAAAAAGGGAAGGGAGTTGGAACTTTGAAAGGGCAACCGTAAAAGCAAACACAACAATAACCTATCGTTTGACATCGGTGATCCATAACTGTTCCAGTAAACTTTCTCCATTTTCGCCCAAAATTGAGTATGTTATTTCATTCATTTAACTAGTCAATTAAACATAATTTTTCCAGATTTTTAACAACCTCAATTTCTCTCTAAAATATCTGACTTCTCCGTTTGTAGAATTCGTTATTTTGCACCCATCACCTTCACCGTAACTCCGATTTGAGTGAAACCAACACCAAAACGACCGTGTGAAAAGTGGCTATATTATCCACTGATTGGTTTTCTGGTTTATGGTAATTTTCCTTGACCAAATTTCGAATTTAGTTTTTAGAGTATCTTCTCATAATTTATTTTTAACGTTTACCCATAAATTGTCGAGTTAGATTGATTGAATGACAAAGAGTCAAAAAAACAAATATTGTTTGGGCGTGGAATCGTATTTGTGTATGAAAGTGTCGAAATAAGGTAAAGGGTGAGAGAGTGTCTGAATTCATGAGTATAATATATTGTGAGATGAAAGGGAAAACCGTATTTTTCAATGATTCATCTGGGGCTTGCTACGTACGGCAGTAACCCTTCGATTGATAAATTAATTAATGTGCAAATAAGTAAATGTGAGATTAAAATGTGGAATAGAAATATTTTTAGGGTGTTAATTGATTTAATTTCGTTAAATGAAAACTTTTTATATGAAAACTTAGTACAAGTAAGTCTTGGGAATTAAATCAAGAAATTCTAGTTAAATCAAGTTCATTGATATTGTACTATTTTAATTGAGGAACAAAGTTGAATTGTTACATGTGTATTTAGAGAAACGTGATTTCCTAAATTAGATATTAAAGTTTTTATTCTCTTTAACATGATTTCCGCTGCAAGTTTTTTTCAAATAACTTAGTATATATTACTATAAATTTTATTTTGGAGTTTAGGGTGTCACATTAGTGGTATCAGAGCACGTCTGTCCAATCAGGTCGAATGTCGATTCTGTGTTACGAATGTCAGTCGTGTCAATTGTGTTTTCTTGTGTAATAATTATTTTCACTATGATGGTTTTCCCGTTATATAATTGTGTTAATGATTATATGCTTTTGTATTATTATAAATAATTTTGAGAGTAATAATTAACTATTTATTAATTGCTTACTCTGATTGTGTTATAGATCCTAAATTCATACTTAAGTGAGTAAATAAACCATAAAATTACTTGTTAAGATTTGAGTTAATTGTAATTGTTGACAAGATTATGTTAGTTACTTGTTGCTTATTGCTTTCCTACCTAACTATGATTTTTGCACTCTTGTTTTATATGAATAGTTGGAAATAATAATTTTGATTGACCAGCTGTATATTTCACCCTTAATCAATTTAAAATTTTTAGTTTTGATATGCATCTGTTTAAAGTGTTTGATCTAATAACTAATTGATTGAAACATTGATTTCCGTATGAATTATATGTTTAAAAATTTAAGTATTGACTTTTACTAGGTACAAATTATTATTATTTTGTTGAAACTCAATTTAGAGAAAAAAAGATGTTTCGTTCTAAACTTTGAATTAGATAGGAAATATGTCTCTTACATTTAAAGTTTTAATTTTGAAAAAAAAATATTTTTATTTTATGTTGGCTTGTGTTACGAAAAAAATCGATTTTAAATCGTGAATGTTAACTTTAAATCACTTGAAAGTGTTGATGGTTGTATCTAGATGAGTAGAGTTTTGATATTGGTTTTGAAAAAAATTTAGAATGTTCGTCATGATTTAGATAGTATGAAATTCATATTATTAGCAATAGTAATTCTTGAATATTAGAGGTTGGTAGAACTTAGAATTTTTTAAAAATGACATTTTGAAGGAGTTAAAGTTTACTCATTTTATATGATGAAAATCATTTTTGTTTGAGTTACTCTTGATTATTTTAAAGAAATTAAATTGAGTTGAACTTTTGTTGATTTACAAAATAACAATAATTCTATGCTACTGATTTTATTTAATATTTAAAACAGTTTAAAATTTAAAGCATGTTTTACTCTGTCTTTTTTTTTAACTGTAAAGAGTTGTTGTTATGTTGATTTAGGGGGCTGGTGTAAATATTGAATCGTGAGGCTATTCGAATATTTATTTGAAAAGATTGATTTTTTTATTTATTATGATATTATGAACTCATTAGAGTTTGACTCAATGTTAGAGTTTTAGAGTTTAAGAACTCTTCAGTGATTTACAATAGTATTAATTATAAAATGTATACTAATTGAGAAAGAAAAGTAAAAAGAAGGGGGAAAAAAAACAAAGTTTGATGTATGTCTTATGTCATATGTTTTGTGTCATGCACACTACTTTAATGTATATAGATATACAATTTTTTTTTTGTAAGTTTGATAAAATAAGAAAATAAATTGAAACTATTTTGGAAGTGTTAATTAATTGTAAAATTTCCTATTTATCTATATATATAGTTTAAATTTTATTTCAAAATATAAGTTGAAAATAAAATTTTTTACAGTGATGAACTATTTCAAAATGTGTTTTTGATGATTAAAATATGAATGAATTTTTAGAAATCTTATAGATTTTAAAAAATATCTGTGATTTATTTTATTTGTATTGTATTTAGAAACGTGATTTATCTTAGTTGTTTTTATTTATACTTGAATTATTGAAAAATAACTTAAAGAAAAATTTGGAATTCTCAATGAATTATTTTTGGGTGCTAAATGGTTAGTGATATTTTTTTAATAATAATTTAAGTCTAGAAATTAATTTTTAGAATGATGTGTAACCTTGAAAGTGATTTTTGCACTACCTGATTCAATTTGGTTTGGTAATGTATTGTATCTTATAGTAAATAATTATTTATCGTATCTTCTACTTGGAAAATCTATATATGCATCCATTTGTTGTAACATTTAAGTGATGGTTAACTCAAAAGAAAATTTAATCGTGATCAATTTGGAGCAGTTAGACCTCTATGAGAGTATGTTTCATTTTTTGAATCATCATTTGAGTTATGAGATGAACGTAAAATCTTGGTGCTAATTTTTGGATTAGTTATTTGAATGTGTATATGATTATGTAAATATTAAATTGTTCGTGTTTCCAGTGTTCTAATTGTTGGGAATTGGTGTATAGAATTAGACTTGTCGAGAGCATCTAAAAGTGAAATGGTTCTATATTTCTTCAATTGAATTATTGATTATGTATTTATACTAGTGTCATTTCATTGTTGTTGTAACTAGTTGTAAATTACCAATAAATTATTGTCAATGTGTAATTAAGTGAGTTTTTAACTTGAAGTAAGGAGTAGGAGTTGTGGCGCCGCCTTCGCACTCAAGAACCACGTTAAAGATACTTTTAGTTATCCATATTAGAAATTGAACGACTGCAGTTATAGTTCCTTAAGTAGTTGACTACATGAGTAGGAGGGACTAGCTACCCCGATGACTCATCGTCAATAAAAGAGAAAATGATAACTCATTATTTTGTTTGAAGTACCTTTTAATTTTATTTTTAAATAGTTAAAAAACATGTTCATCGCTTATATCAATTGAATGAATTTAATTATTAAATATATGTTATTAGGAAATAATATCTCTATATTAGTTTTTTTCTTTCTCCTTGATTATATACAGCGCATGTTTTTATAGAGTAATTGATTGTAAATCTATTATAATATTATTAAGTTGTTAGATGTGTTTAATATTTTAAAAATAGCTCTCTTTGTCAGACCTAAGTTAAATTTGTTGAATGTTTGGTGATAGGATTTAGACTTATTTTAAGGAGTAAAACTAGTAATAATTGGTTTGAAAGAACTAGTTGAAATTGACAACCTACTTGGAATGTGTTTCATTTAACCAAACTAAATGAACTACGTTATTATTTGCAAAATCTATATGTTATGTTATGTTTTATATGTAAATTACAGTGAGTAACTCTATGGTATTTTATTTCATAATGGAATGATAAATGTGATATTTTATTTCATAATTGAATGATAAATATTGTGTTTAGTTGATCTATTTTGTCATGCTATGGTATCATGCTATGTTAGTTGATTTTTTACATGTTGTGCTTAATTGGAGATTGAATGTCTTAAATATGTTTATAGACTAAGTTTGAATCTTGAGAGTGGTAAGTTAGATATTTTCACTCACCGCAAATTTCGAGGACAAAATTCTTTAACAAGGGGAGAACTATAACACCCTAAATTTTATGATAAATTATTTTATTAATTAAATAGGATTTTAAATAATTAATTTAATGTTAAAATTATTATAAAAAAATATATGTTAATAAACTTTGTGATTAATTTCCGTTGTATAGGTGATTTTTATGATGTGCTAGTTTTATATATAGTAGATTACATGAGCGATATAAATAATAAATATTATATTTTATTATTTGATATATTTTTTTAAAAATAATAGAATTTAGTGTAATATATATTTTAAAGAAAAAGATTTTATACGATTTTACGTGTATATACGCACACCCAATTAATATATCATTCTTTTATGCGTTTGACTATTATTAAATGTGTACTTAATTATATTTATTTAATTCTAAATATATTTTATTTTAATTATTTACTTTATAAATAATTATCTTGAGATAGTGGTAATAATGTGTTTGATTTTCTTTATTTTTATATACTTATTATGATATTGTGATTATATATATATATATATAGTATGACGTAGTATTTAATATAAAGTGTTGATTTTATACTTATTTATTTTATAATTTTGAATATTCTCTAATTATTATAGTATTTTAATGTGAGTATTAACAAAAAAGTATCATTAGGGTGATTATTTTGAATATGAAGGTTTCGATTATTAATATATTTTAAACGATTTATTACTTTATTTTATAAAATATTAATTTGGAAATATTAGCAATATTTAGTAATTAAATTATGTTAAGAAAAATGTTAAAACATTAGTTTTATTAAGTATTGATTTTATTTAAAAATAAATAAAGGGACCAATGAGTTTTAACCATGTGTGAACCTTAATTGTTAATAAAATAAAACAACAACAAAAAAAGGGGAATTGGTCAGCATCTTTGAAACCAAAGTGGAAACACAACAACACCCTATCGTTTGGCACCGGTGATCGATAATTGTTCAGAAAACTTTCTCCATTTTCGCCCAAATTTGAGTATGTTATTTCATTCATTTAACTAATCCATTACACATAATTTCCCAGAATTTTAACTACCCCAATTTCTCTCTAAAATACCCGAGTTCTCCGTTTGTAGATTTCGTTATTTTGCATCGTTCTCCTATACCGTAAGTCCGATTTGAGTGAAACCAACGCCAAAATGACCGTGTGAAAATTGGCTATATTATCCACTGATTGGTTTTCTGATTTATGGTAATTTTCCTTGACGAATTTCGAATTTAGTTTTTGGAGTATCTTTTCATATTTTATTTTTAACTTTTACCCATACATTGTCGAGTTAGATCGATTGATGGACAAAGAGTCAATGAACAAAGGCTATTTGCTCGTGGAATCATGTTCGTGTATGAAAGCGTCGAAATAAGGTAAGGGGTGAGAGAGCGTTTGAATTCATGAGTGTAATATATTGTGAGATGAACAAGAAAACCGTATTTCTCAATGATTCATCTGGGGCTCGCTACGTATGGCAGTAGCCCTTTGAGGGATAAATTAATTAATGTGAAAATATGGAAATTGTGAGATTAAAATATAGAATAGAAATATTTTTAGGGTGTTGATTGATTTAATTTATTTGAATGTGTGATATTGATATTATTGTGATATTGGGTGTCGAATTAAATTTATATATGTGTGATTAGATGAGTTTATGCGATGTGATAACAAAATATGGATATGCTGTGATAATTTTATGTAATGATGATGATGTACGATTAATAATTGTGACGTTATAAATTTGTGATAATGTTTGATTGATGATAGTGATGTTATAAATTTGTGATGAGTTTATGTGATGATAATGACAGTGATGTTCTAAACCATGATGAGAATATTTCATTAACCCCATAGTTGATGAAATAATAGTTATTTCAATTTGTGTTTGAGATGACGGTTTTAATAGAGTATCATATACCAACGAGGGGAGAAAATAAATATTATCAATTTGTGAAGTGGTGATTTTTTGGTCATACCTATAAAAAAAATGTTTGAAATTTTATATTTATTTATTTTTTTGAAATAATTTCATTGTTTAGAAAATAGGGAAATAAAAATAATATTTTTTTTTGGGTTTAGGGTGTCACAAGTGGAGTCTATGCTCATGCATTGCATTTTTTTTGTGATTGTTTGGTTGTGATTAATATGTATTGGGTACGACAATAATTTATGAGATGATTTGATGTTATAGTGAAATGTATTGATTTTCCTTGATTTTGACTTTGACTTCATTATGTAATGTTTTCCATAAATAATGTTTGTTTGATGATACACTTTATTTATGATTAATTGTGTGTTCTTCTTATTTATATTATACTATTAACATGATTTCAAAATTCGCCTCCTTCGTTGTTTGTGTTTGACTGGCTTGGCCCTGCGTTTGCGAAATCGCAGTTGTTATAGGTTAATGAGTCTTGAAGTTCAAGTTTGGGAGGAACCCCGCTCTGATAGGTGATACCGGGAATAAGGGTTGTAATTTGTATTTTCTTATTTAATTTGAAACAAATTATTGTATGAAAACCTTAGAAGTACTAGTCAGTTTTTAGAATTAAACCATGTAATTATACTTAAATCAAGCTTATCGAGATTGCACTATTTTAATAAATAAAAAATTAAGTTTAAAGTGTTTTATTTTATTTTTGAGAATTGTGATATCCTAAATTAAAAATAAAAGACTTTATTTTATTGTAAATAAATTTTATTTATCCGCTGCAAATTTTATAGGAATATTATATAAATTAATATATATATTATGTTGGGGTTTAGGGTGTCACAATAGTGGTATCATAACAGGTCAGTCCAATCAGGCCGAGTGGGTTAAGTGTCGATTCCGTGTTAGTCAGACGTTAGCCGTGTCAATTGTGTTTTCTTGTATATAAATTATTTTCACTATCACGTTTTTTCCCGTTTTTTCCCGTTATATTATTGTGTTATGTGATGTATGCTTTTGTATAAATGTACGTATTTTTGAAGTTACTAATTAACTATTTACTATCTTCTTACTCTAATTGTGTTGTGGATTATAAGTTCCTACCTAAGTGATTACAAATAATAGGAGATTTTTTGTTAAAATTTTAGTTAATTTGAATTGTTGACATGATTGAGTTAATTACCTTTTGATTGGACTTGTGTTTATAACTTTGATTATTTGCTCTTGTTATAGTGGATAGTTAGAAATACATTTTTCTTTTGATTGACTACTATATGTTTGAAAATTAAGAATTTAATCGAGGTGATACTAATTATCCATTGATAGATCTTGCCTTTAGGGTCATTACATGATTATATTAAAGTTTTGATCTTTATAATGAAGTCAATTTAGAAAGTTAGTAGTAATTTTGAAATATTAGGAAATTCATATTATTAATAATAATAATTCTTTAATATTAGAGGTGGTGTAACACCCTAATTTATTGTTATACCTTAATTTATTATTATTATTATTATTATTATTATTATTATTATTATTATAAATTAGTGATATTTTTTTATACATGTGTTTCTTGTAGTGTAATAATTTTTTACGTGATTGTCTTTTTGTTGTCTGTATAGTTATTTAAATAAAAATTAGTGATAATTATTATTAAGTCTATTTATTTTATTTAATAATAATAATAATATATACTAGTTTTGGATTGCTATTATCTTAGTTCTCATATTTTAGTAGTGTTGTTATCTGAATCTTTATTATTTAAATTTATTTTTATTTAAGTATAAATATAAAATAACTATATTAATTATTTATTAAATATAATAATGATGATGATACCGTTCATAAATTTCATGCTCCATATAATAGCCTAATAATTTCTATTAATAGTCTAAGTAATAAATTAAATTTGCCGTAAATGGAATTAATGGACCTAAATTAATTCTGAATTCGTGATACTATAACCTAATTAGAAGTGCCGCCAATTAGCAAAACCACATACATCGCACAATCCTTAGAAAATGGTCTCAACGTAAAGAAAAGAAATTCTCGTAGAAACGGCTTCCCTTTTATACGGTTCGTATATTTTGCTATCTATACAAATTTTCTGTCGTATTATTTTTTTATTTATTAAATCTTCATTTTATGAATTTGTCAGAAACTCCAAAGATTATGGTAGGATTAACACTTGGGTATTGAAATTATTATTCTGCTATATTTATCGATATACAAATTTGAGAGGCTTGAATCAAAATGAGTGCTAATTGCATATAATTTCTTTCCATGTTCAGTCAATATTCAATCTAGGACTTGACTAATTTGTATTAATATTGTGCATAATTTTCCTTATGCTTTTAATTATTATATGATCATATATATTTTATTATATATTTGATTTATATGCTTTATAATTATAATCTTAGGTTATATCAGAGAGTCTAAAATTTGTGTTAAGTCTAAATACTTTTGTTTATTTTAATTATAATTTAATGTTTTATAGCATGCACTAGACAGTAAGGAAACATTGCTAATTGCATTGATATACTATCTATTTTAACATAAAAAATCATGTCTATATTGTAATTGTTTAACGATGTATAAATTTATTTATCTTTTAAAATAATAATAATAATAATAATAATAATGGAACCTTAGTTATCCATATGCCATATATATACCACATCTGGTGATAGGTTAGAATAGAAAGAACCTAGTGTAACATAGCCTTATTCCAACTACTCTATTTCTTCCTTGGTTCTAACAACAATACAACCATTCAGCCTTGGTTTTTAACGACAATACAACCATTTAGCAGTACACTAGAGCAGTTATATTGGTTTTAATCCCATCCCATCAATTGATACAATTTGGTTTGAATAAAAAGAAGAGAGCCTATGTTCCTAATTCCATTAATTTAATATACTTTCCCAATTTCATCAAATTACATCAATACAGGGCATGTGTTCGTTTTATTTTAATTTTTTGTTTGTAATGATAAATCTGCTTATTAATTATGTTTTTTTTTGGAATACTAATTAATGAAAGTTGTTTATTAGTTTTTGAAAAACCTTAAAATACATGTTTGTAACAATAAAATGAACAATTGTATGTAAATAATATTATTATCGTATTGTTTGGATGTTGTCCAACTTCGATATATATATATATATATATATATATATATATAATTATTATTTATATTATCAAATTATATACTTTAATATTCTAATATTATACTTTTATATTCCTTTATACAGATTATAGTAATATTGAGTATGTGTTACTTTTATTTTTATTTTTGTGCAATGATAGAATTTATATGATTGAAGTATATTCATGTTGAGCAGATATTTGACAAACGTTTTACATCTAAAATACTCCATGTTTATTTTAGTTATAATTAAAAATTGTTACAATACTCATCAATTTAAATAAACGTAAACAATATTAGTTTCATTACGTAGAATTTATTGCTTACCTATTTTAACACCCAAACTATAGATATATGTCGTATTTATTTATTTATTTATTTAAATATGTGATTCTATTTTGTTTTAATTAAAATTGGACATTTGTTTTATGTTGGAGCAAGTAATTAATTTGTATTGGTTATTGCATTGATTTATTTTCTTTCGCGGACTATTAGAGAGGTGGTTGGCGAAGACGCGACACATTAAATCAGTGCATTGGCTTCGTTGGGAAAAATCTTCAGCTAAGGTAAGGGGTGAGATGAGGATCGATTTTATGAGTATAAAATAACGTGATATGAATGAGAATACTGAAATTCTCAGATGTTCATTCGGGGCTTACTACGTACGGTTGAACCCTATTGAGTACTAATAAATAATTAATAATATATGAATGGTAATAGTGAGGACTAAAAGATAACTTAGAAACCTAAAGAATTGATGTGAATTAATTTATATTAAGATTGCGTGTTATTTGATTTTATGAGACCGATACTAATTATTATTGTATGAATGATATGTACTTGAGTGTTCTTATTACCTGATTAACATTATGATATTACTTGAATGTGCCACTTAATTGATTTCTTACTATGTGACTGATGAAACTGATTGTGCACGGTGAGTAGTGTAAATCAAATATCTGGATTTTATTGTGATTGAATGTTATAGATATATAATGATGAATATTGTGAAGTCAAACGAAAACGTATTGAGTTGTGATGATCGAGTAAGTCTGAGTAGTGTAAATCAAATATCTGGATTTTATTGTGATTGAACGTATTGAGTTTTGTCATCATATAGGGAGGGTTTGACAAACCTAGTGATTCAGGGAAGTACAACTGAATGAGCCTGATCGTGGAGGGCTACAGCCGAACTGTAAGGTAAGACTGATAGACCTTGGGGGTACCTCTAGTGGAGAATTCCTAAGTGGATTAGTGGGTTATTCCCTAAGGCCGGAGCTACCGTGCAACACAAGAGTACCCCGACCGTCGCGTATATGTGTCTCGGGTTGAGTTGAGGGGATCTATGAGGACTTGGCCATTCATGAATTGTCCGTCCACTCTTGTAGTGGCATAGTATCGGGCCTCCTAACCAAGTACTTAAGAGTAGAATGATACCAAATGATGATGAAGTATAGAGTATAAGACATGCATAGCATTTCATCCTTGCGACTGCTCTATTGTGATTGATTTAGATTAACCTTTGATATTATGATCTTGAGTGTTTCTCCTGTTTGTATTAATTTATACGGTTACATAATTTCGATACTCACCCTTCGTTGTTTGTGTTTGGCGTTTGCGATGGACGCAGACAAGCTACAAGCTACATGTGAAGAATAACACACTCGAAGTGTAGGAAGCTGTCTTATCTTGAAGACTTTATTATCTACCTTTTTGTTGACGTCATTTTTTAACGTATTTTATTTTTGGAAATTCCCACTCTGATACTGACATCGGGTTAAAATAATAATAAAAATATAGGTTTCTACACTTCGTTTGTTTGAATCATTGTTGACTTATTTTAGAGAATTAGATTGTGTTGGAGTTGTGTTGATTCTTAAAATAATAATAATAAAAATATATATATATATTTTTGATGATTTTATTTAAAATTAAGATTTGTCACACGAGAAAAATAATTTACGCCATGTTTTACTATGTGCTGTTTTTTTTTTTAAAAAAAATCTAAAAGATTTGTTGTAAAAATACTTTTTAGAAATCAGGAAAAAAAAGAATATAACTATTTTAGAAGTCTTGGTGAATTAGAATTTTTTTTATCTAATTCCATATACATGATTTGATTTGATTTGATTTCAAAATATAGGTTGAAAACAAATTATTTTAAGAGTGCTTAAATATCTTCAAAGGTATTTTGGTGGTTAAGATATTGGTGAAATTTTAGTAATCTTATTGATTTTAAAAGTAGTTAAAAAAAATCAAATCATAATATTTATTAAGACGTAATCCAAGGTAAAGTTTGAAATTAAGAAGAAAAATTATTTTATGGTATTAAAAGATTAGTGATCCTTTTAAAATAATTTAAATGTTCGAAATCAAATTTTATAGTATTGATTAACCACTAAAATGATTTATGTATTACGATATTTATTTTATTTTTATGATTGTTTATTAACTTAGAGTAAAAATAGTTACTTGCTAATTGAAAAATCTTTATTTTAATTTTTGTTAAACGATAAAGATTGATTAAAAAAAAGTGAATTATTAATTTAATTGTGATAAATTTCTTGTTGTTGGATTGCTATGAGAATATTTTACATCATGATGCCAATTATTGAATTACTTATATTCATGTATATGTGATTAGGTGAATGTGAAAGTGTGTGTTTCAGACGTTCTAAGTGTTGGGAATTTGTGAATAATTTTTAGACTAATCGAGTGTTTAAAAGTGAGATAATGCTATATTTCTTTATTTTAATTGGCGATTCATATTGATTCCCGTGTAATTTCTTTTGTTGTTATACCTAGTTGTAAATTACAAATAAATTATTGGAAATGTGTAATTAAGTGGGTTTTTAACTTGAAGTAAGGAGTAGGAGTTGCGGCGCCGTCTTCGCACTCCTGAACCACGTTAAAGAAACTTTTAATTATCCATATTTGAATATGAATGACTGCAGTTATAGTTCCTTAAGTAGTTGACTACATGAGTAAGAGGGTCTAGCTACCCCGATGACTCATCGTCAATAAAAGAGACAACGATAACTCATTATTTTGTTAGAAGTACCTTTTAATTTTATTTTTAAATAGTTAAAAAAAGCATGTTCATTGCTTATATCAATTGAATGAGTTTAATTATTAAATATATGTTATTAGGAAATAGTATATCTATCATTAGTTTTTTTTCTTTCTCCTTGATTATATATAGAGTATGTTTTTATAGAGAAATTGATTGTAAATCTATTATAATGTTATTAAGTTGTTAGATGTGTTTAATATTTTAAAAATTATTCTCTTTGTAAGACCTAAGTTAAATTTGTTAAATGTTTCGTGATATGATTTAGACTTTATTTTAAGGAGTAAAACTCGTAATATTTGGTTTGAAAGAAATAGTTGAAGTTGACAACGTACTTGGAATGTGTTTCATTTAACCAAACTAAATTAACTACATTATTATTGACAAGATCTATATATTATAATTATAGTGAGTAGCTATATGGTATTTTATTTCATAATTGAATGGTAAATGTGATAAGTATTTTATTTCATAATTGAATGATAAATATTATACGTGTTAATTGATTTATTTTGTCATGTTAGTCTATCATGCTACGTTAGTTGAATTTTACATGATGTGCTTAATTGGAGATTGAATGTCTTAAATATGTTTATAGACTAAGTTTGAATCTTGAGGGTGGAAAGTTAGATATTAGTTCACTCACCGTAAATTTCGAGGACAAAATTCTTTAACAAGGGGAGAATTGTAACACCCTAAATTTTATATTAAACTATTTTATTAGTTAAGTACGATTTTAAATAATTAATGTAATATTAAAATTATTTTAGAATATATGATAATAAATTTTCTGATTAATTTTTGTTATATAGGTGATTTATATGATGTGCTAGTTTTATAAATCTTAGATTACATGAGCGATATAAATAATAAATATTATATTTTATTATTTGACATATTTTTAAAAATAATAGTATTTTAGTGTAATATATATATTTTAAAGAAAAATATTTTATACGATTTTACATGTATATACGTGTACCATTTTAATGTAATACTTTTAAGTGCGCTTGACTGATGTTAAGTATATACGTAGTTATATTTCAATTATTTATAACTATTTTCTATTTTTAGTTATTTTTTTATAAATAATTATCTTGAGATAGTTGTGACACCCTAAACCCAAATTGAAATAAAAAGTAAAATACACTAGTTTTGAAAGAGATTCGCAGCGGTTCCAAAATACAGTATACAAATTTTCTTTTAAACTATAAAGTTCAGGAAGTCACATTCACACTTACACAAAATGCTTGCACAAAATTAATTTCAATTAAAAATCCTTTAATATCGAATATAGTTGAGGTTTATTAAATAAAAATTTCTAACATAAAAATACATGCTAAACTTATAGACAACTAATTTCTACATCCGAATAAAAGATAAAAATAACACAATTGATCAATCGAATTTACAAAAATCTAAATTAATTCATAACTCAATAAAATACGATAAATTACTCTCACCCAGTATCACCTATCAGAGCGTGGATCACCAAATGATAACCTGAAATGACTGCGCTCTCGCAAGCGTCAAACACAAGCAACGAGGGGTGAGCTTCGAAAACATGTAATATTATAAAATAATTGAGAATAACTCGTAAAATATAGTAAACACCGTATCATATTAAATCACAATCAACAAGAATAATCAAGGTAAAACATTGATACAATCCATAACATCAAGTAAGTAAACACACAAATCATGTAATGTTATGCATTCTCTTATACTCTAGACTCCTCCTCTTTCTTTGGTACCATTCTAACTCTGAAGTACTTGGTTAAGAGGCTTGATACTATGCCACCACACAAGTGGACAGACAATTCAATTTGGCCATGTCCTCATAGATCCCCGCAACTCAACCCGAGACACATATACGTGACAGTCGAGGTAAACATGTGTTGCATGGTAGCTCCCGACATTTGGAGTGCTACCTCCAAGTCACCTAGGAGGTCCCCACCCGAATACCTCCAAGGTCTAACAATCTTGCCCTAAGGCTCAATGGTAGACCGCCATGATCAGGCTCATTCAGTTGTACTTCCCTGAAATCACTAGGCTTGTCAAGCCCTACCTATATGATGACCAAATAATCTCCACTTCATAATTTATCAACATCTATTTTCTCCCGTCGTTGGTCTAGGTTACTCACTCCATTAAGAAGACCATCATTGACACAAGTCAAGTTCATCACTATTCAATAAAACGCAATATGCATTTCGTGATATTCATCAAGGTAGTAACATCATATTTCAACAAGTAATCATTAATGCATATTTTCATAGTCATATATTACATTCAAAATTTATCATCATAATACACAAATTCCAATAATATATGATTTTCACTACCATAAAATAATACAAAATCATTCACACACACTATTCAATTGAAATTAATTTAATAGCAATTCATCACATTTTATATCATATAACAATATCAAGGTAGATATAAACCAACACAGAACACGTCAAATACACAATTCTACAATAATTTAACTACCACACACTCTTCAAAATTTAAATCAAACAACACCCTATAAAAGTTTCTAACTCGTATTTTAACCTCACCAAATTCAAGTTTTTTCATTAGTTAATTATTACTCAAAGGGCTTCAGCTGTACGTAGCGAGCCCCGAATGAATTATGGGAAATATGGTTTTTTCCGTTCATCTCACTTAATTTACACTCATGAATTCGAACTCTCCCTCACCCTATACCTCATTTGACGATTTCATACGGTACGCATTAAGTTTCAGCAATGTCGGAGCAATCCAAAAATAAATTGTTTGAAAGCGGGTCCAGAGAATAACCAAATTGCAGCGACACGGATGACTCGAAACGGTGCTTACGGATAACAACACTGAAATTAAAATTAAAATTGCATCAGCATCTAACTTTAATTATGACAATTCAAAACAAATGATCAAAACACATGAACAATGAATGTGAGGTTGATCGGAAAGCATTTACCGTAACACCGACGATAACGAGTTATCACAGATTTTGCTTAAATTGAGAAACGAATATTGTAGGACAAAGCTCTCGACGCATAGGTCACATAACTGATCTTCGTTATTTCGAGTCAACACTACAACAACCAAAATCGAGGTTTGAAGGCGATGGTTAGAATTTTCGATTAGGTCTTGATTGGTTATTTTGATTGCGGTTCTTCCCATAGATGAAGGAGTCGAGAACAGTGATTTCAAATATGGTGGTTGGGTATTGTAGGACAAAGCTCTCGACGCATAGGTCACATAACTGATCTTCGTTATTTCGGGTCAACACTACAACGACCAAAATCGAGGTTTGAAGGCGATGGTTAGAATTTTCGATTAGGTCATAATTGGTTATTTTGATTGCGGTTTTTCCCATAGATGAAGGAGTCAAGAACAGTGATTTCAAATACGGTGGTTGGGGACATTGATGGCATTCACGGTTATCAAAAAATATCACATGTAGCGGTTGTTAGAGATGTATTGTGACTTGTTTTCTGATTATGAGAGTCTCATATAGCAGGTCTAGACGAAGATGATTGATGTGGAAGAAATTGTGATGGGTTATTCGACCATGGAATGGAAGAAATTGGTGAAGATGGTGATGACCCATTACCGGCGGCAGCGCAAGGCTGTAAGAACAGGAAATCTATTTGTGATTTGTGGTTTAGGGTAAACGAGGTGCAAAATCTGATTTGGGGTTTTGGGTATAGTGAGGTACAAAATCAGCAAAAGCCCAATAGAAAAGCAAGCTGAAGTAGAAAATATAAGGGGTGTTGATAGCTAACTCAAACTTATATTTCTATTATTTAAGTTTAAAAAAATTATATTAATCACTCATTCTATTCATCCATAATAATTAAAGTATTATTCTCCAAAATACTCATATTACAATACTAATAATTTTCACAAAAAA
>NC_021162.2:23893392-23896972 GCF_000331145.2 Cicer arietinum | reverse complement strand
GAAAATTAATCATAATTATATGTCAACACATATTTTAAACACATGCAATACTAAATTAATTGTTTAAAATCCTATTAGATAAAGAAAATAATTTATTATAAAATTTGGAGTGTTACAATAGTAGTGATATTGTGTTTGATTTACTTTATTTTTATATATTTGTTATGACATTGTGATTTTATATATATTTATTAAGATTTAGTAATTAATATAAAGTGTTGATGTTATATTTATTTATTTTATAATTTCAACTATTCTCTAATGATGGTAATATTTCAATTTGAGTATTTTAAAAAAATAAATATTATTATAGGGATTATTTTAAATATGAAATTTTTGGTTATTAATGTATTTTTAAAAGATTAATTATATTTATTTATAAATTATTAGTTTTTAAATAGTAATAATGCTTTATTAATGAAATTGTGTTTTAAAAAAATAAAATAAAATAAGACTAGTAAAACCTAAAAGGAGACCAATGGGTTTGATTCATGTAAGAACCCTAATTGTTAATAAAATAAAACAAAAAAAAAGGGGGAAGGGAGTTGGAAGGGCAGCCGTAAAACCCAAGAGTAAACACAACAATAACCCTATCGTTTGACACCAATAATCGATAACTGTTCCAGAAAACTTTCTCTATTTTCGCCAAAATTTGAGTATGTTATTTCATTCATTTAACTATTCAATTAAATATAATTTTCCAGATTTTTAACAATCCCAATTTCTCTCTAAAATACCCATATTCTCTGTTTGTAGAATTCGTTATTTTGCACCGTTCTCCTTCACCGTAAGCCCGATTTGAGTGAAACTAACGCCAAAACGACCGTGTGATAAGTGGCTATATTATACACTGATTGGTTTTCTGATTTATAGTAATTTTACTTGACCGAATTTCGAATTTAGTTTTTAAAGTATGTTCTCATAATTTATTTTTAATGTTTACCCATAAACTGTCGAGTTAGATCAATTGAAAGAAAAATAGTCAATGAACAAAGGTTGTTTGCTTGTGGAATCATAGTCGTGTGTAAAAGCGTCGAAATAAGATAAGGGGTGAGAGAGCGTTTGAATTAACGAGTATAATATATTGTGAGATGAACGGGAAAACTGTATTTCCCAACGATTCATCTGGGGCTCGCTACGTACGACAGTAGCACTTTGAGTGATAAATTAATTAATATGCAAAATAGAAACTGTGAGATTAAAATACGGAATAGAAATACTTATAAGGTGTTGATTGATTCATTAAATGTGTGGCATTTGATATTATTGTGATATTTGATTTATTATTGTGATATTGGATGTCAAATGAATTTAATGAATATGTTTGGTTAGACATATTTGATATATATATATATATATATATATATATATATATATATATATATATATATATATATATATATATATATATATTTAGAATTGTAGTTGTTGTGTTTTCACTGTCAAAATGTATATTTGAGTTTAATATATGAAGGTAACATGTTGTTTGTACATCTTTTTTTTATATGAATTAACCTAACAAAATGGTATGCATTAGATTGGTATGTGTAGAGTGCATCATGTAGATTGATATGCGTATAGTGCATCATGTAGATTGGTATGTGTACAGAAACTAAAATTTATTTTATCAATTTTTTTATTAATTATAAAATTGCAATTTTTATTTGAGACTCAATTTTTAAGATTAGAATAGAACTCCAAAATCTTTAAAATTGATGGTGTGTTATGTTTTGGACCAATTTTGTGGCCTGATAGAAACTGAGGGATGTATCTACAAGCATGTTGAGTAGCTAGTGTGACAGGAGGCTATTATTTTGTAGATTTATGAATTAGTGTAATTCATTATCATAACCAACATGTCTTATGTTTTCTGTCATGTGCATTACTTTAATGTATACAAATATACAATTTTTTTTTGTAAGTTTGATAAAATAAGAAAATAAATGGAAACTATTTGGGAAGTGTTAATTAATTGGAAATTTCCTATCTATCTATATATATAGTTTAAATTTTATTTTAAAATATAAGTTGAAAATGATAATTTTTACGGTGATTAACTATTTAGAAATGTGATTTTGATGATTAAAGTACGAATGAATTTTTAGAAATCTTATAGATTTTAAAAATATTTGTGATTTATTTTATTTGTATTGTATTTAGAAACCTGATTTATCTTAGTTGTTTTTTTTTAGAGTTGAATTATTGAAAAATAATTTAAAGAAAAATTTAGAATTCTCAATATTTTTTTTTTGGGTGCTCAATGGTTAGTGATATTTTTCTAATAATAATTAAGTATAGAAATCAATTTTTAGAATGATGTGTTGTAACTTTGAAAGTGGTTTTTGCACTAACTGATTCAATTTGGTTTGGTAATGTGTTGTATCTTCTAGTAAATAATTATTTATCTTAAATTCTACATGGAAAATCTATATATGCTTCCATTTGATGTAACTTTTAAGTGATGGTTAATGTAAAAGAAAATTTAATCGTGATCAATTTGGAGTAGACCTCTATGAGAATATGTTTCATTTTTAGAATCATCGTTTGAGTTATGAGATGAATGTAAAATCTTGGTGCTAATTTTTGGATTAGTTATTCGAATGTGTATATGATTATGTAAATATTAAATTGTTCGTGTTTCAAGTGTACTAATTGTTGGGAATTGGTGTATAGAGTTAGAGTCGTCGAGAGCATCTAAAAGTGAAATAGTTTTATATTTCTTCAATCGAATTATTGGTTATATATTGATATTAGTGGTCTTTCTTTTGTTGTTGTAAGTAGTTGTAAATTACAAATAAATTATTGTGAAGGTGTAATTAAGTGAATTTTGAACTTGAAGGAAGGAGTAGGAGTTGTGGCGCTGCCTTTGCACTCTTGAACCACGTTAATGATACTTTTAATTACCCATGTTTGAATTTGAATGATTACAATTATGGTTTCCTTAAGTAGTTGACTACATGAGTATGAGGGACTAGCTACCCCGATTATTCATTGTCGATAAAAGAGGCAACAATAACCCATTGTTATTATTGTTATAAATGTTGGTTAATTTTACTTTGGAAATAGTTAGGTGTTCATCTCTAATACAACTTTAAGTGATTATGAGTCTTATGTGACATCAATGTTGAATGGTAATAACTGATTACATGACACGAATATTAGGTTAGTGGTAATCTAACAAATATCTAGTAATTTTGAGATATTTGTTAGAAGTAATTAATATATATATATATATATATATATATATATATATGTATGTATATATGTATATATACCTATTTGTTTGGAAAGAAAAGGAAAAGAAATAGAAAAGAGAGAAAAGGAAATAGAAAGAAAAGAAAATAGAAGGAAGGAAAAGCAAAGGAAAAGCATTTCCATCTTCTTCCTCCCCTGCCTCGCGAAATCCATTTCTTCTTCTTCTTGGTTTTGCTTTCTTTTTCGTTCCTTTTCTTCAAGAATAGAAACCCAAGGCTTGGTGGGTGATAGGACAAGGATTTCTCAACTTCACTATTCCTCTTTGATTTGAAAACGAAGAAAAACGGTGTTAAGGATTTCAAAACCGTCAAACACAAACCTCCCC
>NC_021162.2:23890808-23892877 GCF_000331145.2 Cicer arietinum | reverse complement strand
TGTTTGCTTAATGTTTGTTGTGAAAATCGTTTAAGTTAAATGAGTATTAACAATGGGGAATCTCTTAATGTCTTGTTTACTTAATGTTCATTTTGGAAATCGTTTAAGTTAAAAGAGTATTAAGAATGGGGAATCTCTTAATATTTCTGTTTGCTTAATGATTGTTGTGAAAATCGTTTAGGTCAAATGAGTATTAAAAATGGGGAATCTTTTAATATCTGCATTTGCTTAACGATTGTTGTGGATGAAGTCTGTGTATGTTCATGCATTTCATTTTGGTAAATTGTGCTGACCCGTGATAGGTGGCACATCGGTAAACTGTACTGACCCGTGATAGGTGGTACGTTTACGGTTTACGTTTAGTAAGTTGTGCTGACCCGTGATAGGTGGCACCTCGGTAAACAGTACTGACCCGTGATTGGTGGTACTTTTACGATTTACGCTTTTTAGTAAATCGTGTTGACCCGTGATAGGTGGCACCTCGGTAAACAGTACTGACCCGTGATAGGTGGTACTTTTACGATTTACGCTTTTTAGTAAATCGTGTTGACCCGTGATAGGTGGCACCTCGGTAATTGGTACTTTGGCCTGCGATAGGCGGTACAATTATGATTTACGGCCCTTCGAGGAGGGTTTTGGTTTGGAATTCCGAGTCCAAGCATTTTGGCATATACGCATTGCATTAGGGTTCGTGGCACACGAGTCGTGTTTGAATCAAGTATATGATTGAGTGGTTTGAATTGGAATTGTTGTGGTAATTGTGTTGGGATTGCTAAGTGTTATGTATTGATTAGCGTGTGTGAGTGCGATGGATTGTAAAACTATTTTGAAAACCAATTCGTCGTGGTGATTGTGTGGGATTTGCTAAGTGTTAAGTTTTGGAGTTAGGTGTGAGTGTGATTGAATTAGTTTAAGTATTTTTGGAAGAATAAGCAGGGAAATCGATTTCCCAATCGATTGGATGAGTTGCAGGAAGTTCACTATTTTAACCTAATCGATTTGCCAATCGATTGTATAAATATGTCTTTCAAAATCTTTTAAGAAATCGATTTGGAAATCGATTGGCAGAGAGGCATGTACTCATCAAAACTGCCAAAATCAATTTGGAAATTGATTTGGCAACACAGGAACTCAGCAAAACTGACAAAATCGATTAAAATCGACTTAGAAATCGATTTGGTCATGCAGAAACTCAGCAGAACTGACCAAATCGATTTGGCAATCGATTGGCTCAGCAAAAGTCCTTATTTTGAGTTAGATAATCGATTGCTCAATTGATTTATCAATGCTTTGGTCAGTTATGTATTACTTGATGGTTTGAGAACTTCATTTTGATTTCATTTTTAATTGGCAAGTATTACATGAACTTTTAGCATATGGAAAATCCTTTTAAGGTGCATGCTTAGTTGAAAGGTTATTTTGTGCATTTAAAACTTATATGTTATGTGTTATCTATTAATTTCAGTTGGTGACCATTTACAACTATTGTGGAAATCTGGGCTTTGCCCTCAGATGAGAGCCAGGACGATCCTACTGGTTCGTACCCTACGGAGGGGAATGCTTGACTGGAGCTATGTTAGGAGGATCTCACGGGGTGCATGGAGATCACTCAGGGTGTATAGCTTTTTGGTAGGATGATCAGATTAGGTTGATGTATAGGGACTAGACGTCCTTCTTTTTGGGTTGGAGTATTTTAATTTGGAAAACTGTACTTATACTAATATTGTCAGTTTGACATCTTATTTGAATGGGTTCCATGTACCATTTGTTGTTGTGTAAATGCTTTGGATTTATATTTGGAGAAACTTTTCCGCTGCTTGTAAATTATAATGACTCAACTATTTATCCAAAGGTATTTCCTTATTTGTTTTACTCTGTTTTATTTTAATCTCTTTTTTAAAAAAAAAATACACCTTCGCTTTTAAAAACTGGGCGTTACATTGTGGTATCAGAGCTTTGGTTTAGTTTTCTTTGGGAGCTGTGGAACCTTGGTTATAGATTGTAGGTCAACCTGTAAGTTGGGAGTTGTTATCTGATCATGCGTCGGTTTAGGTGGGTTGATCTGTCAA
>NC_021162.2:23890060-23890560 GCF_000331145.2 Cicer arietinum | reverse complement strand
AAAACCATGCCGCCAAGAAGGGATGACGTTCCAAGAGCCTATGCTAATAGGGACGATCGAATGGCGAAGGCTATGAATAACATGGCTGCTTCTGTTGCTACACAGACTGCTGCCAAGACTCAACGTGATCTTGAAAAGAGGGGAAGAGAGATCCGTGCTGCAGAGTCAAGAGGATTAGAAGACTTCCGTCGTTACAATCCTCCCAAGTTTAAGGGTGATGAGAATTCAGAGAAAGCAGATCAATGGATACAAGAAGTGGAGAAGATCTTCGAAATGATTAACTGTCAGACAGGAGTGAAGGTCAATTATGCCACTTATATGCTGTTAGGGGATGATGAGTACTGGTGGAGGAGTACAAGATTGTTGATGAGAGCAGCTCACGAGGAGGTGGACTGGGAATCATTCAAAAGGAAGTTTTTAGACAAATACTTCCCGATGAGTACGAGGACTAAACTGGGTGATGATTTCCTGAAACTGCATCAGGGGAACATGACCGTGGG
>NC_021162.2:23881791-23889504 GCF_000331145.2 Cicer arietinum | reverse complement strand
ACTAAAGTATGAGATTCAAGACTCTGTCTTACCCTTGGGAATTCAACGTTTCCAAGTTCTTGTGGAAAAATGTAGAGAAGTTGAGGATATGAAGAATAAGAGAGCTAGCCGAGGAGGGAATTTTAACCCAGGAGGGCCTAGTCGGGTGAATTACCGAAACAAGGGAAAACAAGTTGCTAAATCTTATAATCGACCACATGATAACAACGGGGGACATAATAACCCAGTGAACCAATACTTTGGGAGACAAGTGGGACAAGTGATACGATGTTTCCGATGTGGAGAAGAGGGACATTATGCAAATGCTTGTACCTTTAACAGTCCTACTTGCTATAATTGCCATAAACCAGGACACTTTGCAAAGAATTGCAAGGCTCCAAAGGTGGAACCAGTTGTGAATGTAGCTAGGGCTACCCGTCCTACTGCTAGAGGACGCATTTATTGTGTGAGTGCTGAAGATGGGAATCCATCTGGTAATCCGATTGAGGACCAAGGATGTTTCGTTGGTCAAAGTGATTTGGAACCCAATTACTGGAGATGCGACTTGGGAACTGGAGAGCAAGATGAGAGAACAACACCCAGAGTTATTTCTCGACGCATAGTTTCGAGGACGAAACTAATTTTAGGGGGGTAGTAATGTAAGACCCATAATTTTAAAGTATACTTTATGTATTTTTGTGTATTTTGGATTTTGGCTCGGAGGCTTTTAAGCCAAAGTTATTAATATTTTGGAGTTTATAGGATCAAAAAGATATTTTGATGTCAATTAGAATTACTCGTCGATAAATAAATTAAATTAACTGCAGTGAATCTTCTACGAAGAATTTAATGCGTTATGGGTGAAATGGTAATCTAACAAATATCTAGTAATTTTGAGATATTTGTTAGAAGTAATTAATATATATATATATATATATATATATATATATATGTATGTATATATGTGTCTGTTTTTCTGAAAATCGTTTAAGTTAACTGGGCGTTAAGAATGGGGAATCTCTTAATGTCTCGGTTACTTAATATTTGTTTTTGAAAATCGTTTAAGTTAATTGGGCGTTAAGAATGGGGAATCTCTTAATGTCTTGTTTACTTAATGTGCGTTTGTTTGTGAAAAATCGTTTAAGTTAACTGGGCGTTGAGAATGGGGAATCTCTTAATGTCTCGGTTACTTAATATTTTGTTTTGAAAATCGTTTAAGTTAATTGGGCGTTAAGAATGGGGAATCTCTTAATGTCTCGGTTACTTAATATTTTGTTTTAAGAAAAGTCGTTTAAGTTAACTGGGCGTTAAGAATGGGGAATCTCTTAATGTCTTGTTTACTTAATGTTTTGTTTTGAAAATCGTTTAAGTTAACTGGGCGTTAAGAATGGGGAATCTCTTAATGTCTTGTTTACTTAATGTTTGTTTTGAAAATCGTTTAAGTTAACTGGGCGTTAAGAATGGGGAATCTCTTAATGTCTTGTTTACTTAATGTTTGTTGTGAAAATCGTTTAAGTTAAATGAGTATTAAGAATGGGGAATCTCTTAATGTCTTGTTTACTTAATGTTTGTTTTGAAAATCGTTTAAGTTAACTGGGCGTTAAGAATGGGGAATCTCTTAATGTCTTGTTTACTTAATGTTTGTTTTGAAAATCGTTTAAGTTAACTGGGCGTTAAGAATGGGGAATCTCTTAATGTCTTGTTTACTTAATGTTTGTTTTGAAAATCGTTTAAGTTAACTGGGCGTTAAGAATGGGGAATCTCTTAATGTCTTGTTTACTTAATGTTGTTTTGGAAAATCGTTTAAGTTAAAAGAGTATTAAGAATGGGGAATCTCTTAATGTCTTGTTTACTTAATGTTTGTTTTGAAAATCGTTTAAGTTAAATGAGTATTAAGAATGGGGAATCTCTTAATGTCTTGTTTACTTAATGTTCGTTTTGGAAATCGTTTAAGTTAAAAGAGTATTAAGAATGGGGAATCTCTTAATATTTCTGTTTGCTTAATGGTTGTTGTGAAAATCGTTTAGGTCAAATGAGTATTAAAAATGGGGAATCTTTTAATATCTGCATTTGCTTAACGATTGTTGTGGATGAAGTCTATGTATGTTCATGCATTTCATTTTGGTAAATTGTGCTGATCCGTGATAGGTGGCACCTCGGTAAACTGTACTGACCCATAATAGGTGGTACGTTTACGGTTTACGTTTAGTAAGTTGTGCTGACCCGTGATAGGTGGCACCTCGGTAAACTGTATTGGCCTGTGATAGGCGGTACGTTTACGACTTACGCTTTTTCTTTTAAATCGTGCAGACCCGTGATAGGTGGCACCTTGGTAAACGATACGGGCCCGTGATAGGCAGTACGTTTATGGTTTACGCTTTTTAGTAAATCGTGCAGACCCGTGATAGGTGGCACCTTGGTAATCGGTACTTTGGCCTGCGATAGGCGGTACAATTATGATTTACGGCCCTTCGAGGAGGGTTTTGGTTTGGAATTCCGAGTCCATGCATTTTGGCATATACGCATTGCATTAGGGTGCTTGGCACACGAGTCGTGTTTGAATCAAGTATATGATTGAGTGGTTTGAATTGGAATTGTTGTGGTAATTGTGTTGGGATTGCTAAGTGTTATGTATTGATTAGCGTGTGTGAGTGCGATGGATTGTAAAACTATTTCGAAAACCAATTCGTCATGGTGATTGTGTGGGATTTGCTAACTGTTAAGTTTTGGAGTTAGGTGTGAGTGTGATTGAATTAGTTTAAGTATTTTTGGAAGAATAAGCAGGGAAATCGATTTCCCAATCGATTGGATGAGTTGCAGGAAGTTCACTATTTTAACCTAATCGATTTGTCAATCGATTGTATAAATATGTCTTTCAAAATCTTTTAAGAAATCGATTTGGAAATCGATTGGCAGAGAGGCAGGAACTCAGCAAAACTGAAAAAATCGATTTAGAAATCGATTTGGTCATGTAGGAACTCAGCAGAACTGACCAAATCGATTTGGCAATCGATTGGCTCAGTAGAAGTCCTTATTTTGAGTTAGATAATTGATTGCTCAATTGATTTATCAATGCTTTGGTCAGTTATGTATTACTTGATGGTTTGAGAACTTCATTTTGATTTCATTTTTAATTGGCAAGCATTACATGAACTTTTAGCATATGGAAAATCCTTTTAAGGTGCATGCTGAGTTGAAAGGTTATTTTGTGCATTTAAAACTTAAATGTTATGTGTTATCTGTTAATTTCGGTTGGTGACCCTTTACAACTATTGTGGAAATCTGGGCTTTGCCCTCAGATGAGAGCCAGGACGATCCTACTGGTTCGTACCCTACGGATGGGAATGCTTGACTGGAGCTACGTTAGGAGGATCTCACGGGGTGCATGGAGATCACTCAGGGTGTATAGCTTTTTGGTAGGATGATCAGATTAGGTTGATGTAGAGGGGCTAGACGTCCTTCTTTTTGGGTTGGAGTATTTTAATTTGGAAAACTGTACTTATACTAATATTGTCAGTTTGACATCTTATTTGAATGGGTTCCATGTACCATTTGTTGTTGTGTAAATGCTTTGGATTTATATTTGGAGAAACTTTTCCGCTGCTTGTAAATTATAATGACTCAACTATTTATCCAAAGGTATTTCCTTATTTGTTTTACTCTGTTTTATTTTAATCTCTTTTAAAAAAAAAATACACCTTCGCTTTGAAAAACGGGGCGTTACAGTACTTAAATTAAACATTCAAATAAGTATGTTTGATATTCTAACTAATTTGCTTAAAATGAATAAGAACATTGTGTTAGTATCTTATTTGTTCTATGTTATCTCATTTCATAAGGACTAGAACTATTTTATGAGTTCTATAAATGAATTTTGTTTATAAGACTTTGAAAATTAAGTTGGACTTTGAGAGTGTTTAACTATATGTGAAAATATTTATCTTATTTCACTATTATTATACACCCAATTTTTTTAAAGATTAAGTGATTGTATGTCATTGAGCTGTTATATGCATTTCTATTTGTAATTCTTGAAGGTGTGAAATATTTTAAATGTTTTTCTATATGTCTAATTTTTGTGAAACCTGTACAACAAATATTTTTTGATTTAGACATTCTTTAAGGAGAGTAAAACTGATACAATATTGTTTGAGAAATTAGTTGAAGTTGAAAGCGTATTTGATATGTGTTATTTGATGCAACTGAATGTGGTATCTTGTTGTTGAATATGTTGTGTTTAATTGATTTATTGTGTCATGTTAGCCTATGATGCTAAATCAATTGATTTTTGGACATATTGTGCTTAAAAAAGTAGTGAATAACTTAAATATGTTTATAGACTAAGTTTGAATCTTTAGGGTGGATCAGTTCGGTTGTTGTTCACTTCAAATTTCGAGGACGAAATTTCTTTAACAAGAGGAGAATTGTAACACCCTAAATTTTATGATAAACTATTTTATTAATTAAATAGGATTTAAATTATTATCTTGAGATAGTGGTAATATTGTGTTTGATTTTCTTTATTTTTATATACTTATTATGATATTGTGATTATATATATATATATATATATATTTAGTATGATTTAGTAATTAATATAAATTATTGATTTTATATTTATTTATTTTATAATTTTGACTATTCTCTAATGATATATTCTTATAATGTGAGTATTTTGAAAAATAAGTATAATTGTAGAGATTAATTTGAATATGAGAGTTTGGGTTGTTCATAATATGTATTTTTTAAAAGGTTAATTATTTCAATTTCTCTAATTTATCAAGTATTATTTTTGAAATATTAGTAATTGAATTTTGTTAATTAAAAATATTAAAAAATAATAACTTTTGTAATTGTTGGTTTTATAAAAAAAAAAAAAAGATTAAATGTGTTTCATGGAATAAGCCAAGTAAAACTTAATTAAAGAATAAAACCAAACAAAAAAAATAGAGGAAGAGAAAGGTATGGCACGACAGTTGTTTCTCCACCCAGGAGGAATTGGAACAAAATTAGAAGAAAATTGACACCGATGATCAATAACTGTTCCAGAAAAGTTTCTCCGTTTTTGTCCAAATTTCAGTATGTTATTTTACTCATTTAACTAGTCAATTAAACATAATTTTCTAGATTTTTAACAACCCCAATTTCTCTCTAAAATACCTGATTTCTCCGTTTGTAGAATTCGTTATTTACACCATTCTTCTTCACCGTAAGTCCGATTTGAGTGAAACCAATGCCAAAACGATGGTGTAAAAAGTGACTATATTATCCACTAATTGGTTTTCTGATTCAAGGTAATTTTCTTTGACCGTATTTCGAAGTTAATTTTTAGAGTATCTTCTCATAATTTATTTTGACGTTTACCCATAAACTGTCGAGTTAGATCGGTTAAAGGACAAAGAGTCAAAGAACAAAGATTGTTTGCTCGTGGAATCATATTCGCGTGTGAAAGCGTCTAAATAAGGTAAGAGGTGAGAGAGCGTTTGAATTCATGAGTATAATATATTGTGAGATGAACGGGAAAACCGTATTTTCCAACGATTCATTCGGGGCTCGCTACGTACGGCAGTACCCCTTTGAGTGATAAATTGATTAATGTAACAATATGAGAATTGTGAGATTAAAATATGGAATAGAAATATTTATAAGGTGTTGATAGATATAACTCCGTTAAATGTGTGGTATTTGATATTATTGTGATGTTTCATTTATTTTTATTAAATGTGAGATATTTGCTATTATTGTGATATTGGATGTCGAATGAGTTTTATGTATATGTTTGATTAGACGTGTCTATGTGATGTGATAATAAAAAGTGAATTCATTTTGATAAGTTTATGTGATTATGATGATGTATAATTAATAATAATGATGTTATAAATTTTTGATAAGTCTATGTGATGATGTATGGTTGATGATAGTGATGTTATAAATTTTTGATGAGTTTATGTGATCAGATATGATTAATGATAAGGATGTTGTGAATTTGTGATGAGAATATTGAAATAACCCCATAGTTGGTGAAATAACTGTGATTCCAATTTGTGTTTGAGATGACGATCTTAATGGAGTATCATAGGCCAACGAGGGGAGAAAATAAATATTGAGAATTTGTGAAGTGAAGATTATTTTTTCATCATATAGGTAGAGCCTGACAAGCCTAGTGATTTCGGGGAAGTACAACTGAATGAGCCTGATCGTGGCGGTCTGCTGTCAAGCCTTAAGGCAAGATTGTTAGACCTTGGAGGTATTCAGGTGGGGAATTCCTAGGTGACTTGGAGGTAGCACTCCATATGTCGGGAGCTACCATGCAACACACGTTTACCTCGACTGTCACGTATATGTGTCTCAGGTTGAGTTGAGGGGATCCATGAGGACAGGGCCAATTTGAATTGTCCGTCCACCGGGATGGTGGCATAGTATCAAGCCTCCTAACCAAGTACTTCAGAGTTAGAATGGTACCACATTGTGAAGTAGAGTCTAAGCTCATGCATAGCATTGCATTTTATTATGATTGTTTTGTTGTTATTAATATCTATTATGTGTGATAATAATTTCTACGATGATTCGATGTTACAATGAAGTGTATTGATTTTCCTTGATTTTGACTATACAATGTGATGTGTTTCCTTGAAGAATGTTTGTGTAATGATACGGTTTATTGATGATTAATTGCATATTCCACTTATTTATATTATACAAACAACATGATTTCAAAACCCCCCTCCTTCGTTGTTTGTGTTTCACTGGCTTTGCTTTGCATTTGTGAAATCGCAGTTATTACAGGTTAATGAGTCTCTAAATTCAAGTTTGGGAGAAACCCCGCTCTAATACGTGATACAGGGAATTAAGAGTTGTAATGTATATTTTACTTATGTTATTACAAATGACTTTTTATATGAAAACTTAGTACGAGTAAGTCTTGGGAATTAAATCAAGAAATTCTAGTTAAATCAAGTTCATTTATATTCTACAGTTTTAATTGAGGAACAATGTTGAATTGTTACATGCGTATTTAGAGAAACATGATATCCTAAATTAGATATTAAAGTTTTTATTCTCTTTAACAGATTTTCTTTATCCGCTGCAAGTAATCTTCAAATATTTTAGTATATATTATTATAAATGTTATTTTGGGGTTTAGGGTGTCACAACATTCACATAAACTAATTTATCAATCATATGCACCAAATTCATTTGAAATCAAATATCACAATAATATCAAATATCACAATAATATCAAATATCCCAATAATGTTAAATATCACAATAATATCAAGTATCCCACATTTAACGAAACTAAATCAATCAACACCCTATAAATATTTCTATTCCACATTTTAATCTCACAATTTTCTTATTTGCACATTAATTAATTTGTCACTCAAAGGGCTACTGCCGTACGTAGCGAGCCACGGATGAATCATTGGGAAATACGGTTTTCTCGTTCATCTCACAATATATTATACTCATGAATTCTGTAACACCCCGATTTTCAAAGCGAGGGTGTATTTTTTTTTTTTTGAAAGAGATTAAACTAAAACAGAGAAATAAATAAAGAAATGCCTTTGGATAAATAATTGAGTCATTATAATTTTTAAGCAGCGGAAAAGTTTCTCCAAATATGAATCCAAAACATTTACACAACAACAAATGGTACATGGAACCCATTCAAATAAGATGTCAAACTGACAATATTAGTATAAGTACAGTTTTCCAAAGTTAAAATACTCC
>NC_021162.2:23848227-23874277 GCF_000331145.2 Cicer arietinum | reverse complement strand
CTTAAATGATTTTTTTCAAACACACATTAAGTAAACCGAGGTATTAAAAGATTCCCCATTTTTAATACTCGTTTAACTCTAATGGTTTTCAAATTTCACAACAAAACCAACTCAAAACATTTTATCAAATTAAATTCACAATCCACACCCCACACCAAAACACATCAAATTTCATCGGTATTAACTTAGAACACGTCAAATACGACGAACACAAATCAACACAACATAACACTCAAACACATCAAATTTCATTTACCCATAATCATACACAAATGAGTTAAGTCCATTTTCCACGAAACATCCATCAAATATAACCAAAACCTAACTCTAAGATTTTACCCATAAAGTCTTAGATTCATTTTCCCCCAAATCAATACTCCAACCCTAACAAATTCCTTTCCACACAACTACAGATAAGTCCCTAAATGCAAACTAAAAGTTTGGAAGGAGCCCTTACCTTAACGTTAGCTTTAACGTGCGTTTCCGGTTCCGCGAGTAAATCCGATAAAATCTCCGTTCGCAACGTCGCTTCCAAATTTAGTTCACTAGCACCGTAGCATGGTAGTGAGCAACTTTCCCTTCTATCTCTTCGCGGAATGAAGCTTAGATCTAGATGAAACGGAGGGGTTTGTGTTTGACGGTTTTGAAATCCCTAACACCGTTTTTCTTCGTTTTCGAATCAACGAGGGAGAGTGAAGTTAAGAAATCCTTATCCTATCACTCACCAAGCTATGGGTTTCTAATCTTGAAGAAAAGAAAGCACAAAAATGAAGAAGAAGGAATAAGAAGAGAATGGGTTCACGATGGATGGGAACGTGTTTTTCTTCCTCTGTTTATGTTTTTTTTCCTTTCTTTTCCTCCATTCTAACATATATATACATATATATATATATATATATATATATATAAAATTATAATTAACAAATATCTCAAAATATCTATATATTTGTTAATTTACCATTTCACCCATAACGCATAAAATTCTCCGTAAAGGATTCACCGCACTTAATTTAATTTATTCATCGACGAGTAATTCTAAACGGCCTCGAAATATCTTTTTGATCATATAAACTCCAAAATATTATTAACTTTGGCTAAAAAGCCTTCGAGCCAAAATCCAAAATACACAAAAATACATAAAGTATACTTTAAAATTATGGGTCTTACATTACTACCCCCCTAAAATTAGTTTCGTCCTCGAAACTATGCGTCGATAAATAACTCCTGTCATCAATTCTCACGGGTGGTACTTCGAACGACAGGTTATCCTTTAGCTGGATTGTGTCTGGTTCGATCACGTGAGATGGATCTGCGAGATATTTCCTCAACTGCGACACATGAAACACGTCATGGATATTGGACAGTATCGGAGGTAATGCAATCCGATAAGCAACCGGCCCAATTCGTGCAGAAATCTGATATGGTCCAATGAATTTCGGAGTCAACTTCTTCGATTTCAAGGCTCTACCTACTCCAGTAGTAGGTGTGACTCTCAGAAATACATGGTCACCCTGTTCGAATTCCAAAAGTCTGCGACGCTTGTCCGCGTAACTCTTCTGGCGATCTTGTGAAGTCTTCATTTTCTCCTTGATCTTCCTTACTTTAGCTGTGGTCTGTTGCACCATCTCTGGTCCGACAATCATATTCTCACCGTCTTTATACCAACACAAGGGCGTTTGACACTTGCGCCCATATAAAGCCTCATATGGTGCCATTCCAATACTTGCGTGGAAACTATTGTTGTAAGTGAACTCAATCAACGGAAGCACATCATCCCAACTTCCTCTATCTTGTAATACACATGCCCTCAACATATCTTCCAGGGACTGATTCGTCCTTTCAGTCTGTCCGTCCCTTTTGTGGATGGTAAGCTGAACTCAATCGTAGCTTTGTTCCCAATGCTTCGTGCAATGCTCCCCAAAAATGTGATGTGAACTTCGGATCACGGTCTGATACAATACTCGATGGTACCCCGTGTAACCTCACAATTTCAACAATGTAGATCTCCGTTAGCTGATCTACCTTATAGGTGGTCCTTATCGGCAAAAAGTGAGCAGATTTAGTTAGTCGATCCACTATCACCCATATGGAATCATTCTTTCTCCTTGTCTTTGGTAATCCGGTTATAAAATCCATGGAAATGCTGTCCCACTTCCATTCAGGTATATCTAAAGGTTGCAACATCTCGGCAGGTCACTGATGTTCCACCTTCGCTTTCTGACAAGTTAGACAAGTGGATACATATTCCGCCACATGTTTCTTCATTCCTGGCCACCAATAATTCTGCCTCAAATCCTGATACATCTTTGTTGCCCCAGGATGAATACTCAGCTTACTCTTATGAGCCTCTTCTAAAATCGTTTTCCGCATATCTGTAATTTCTGGTACACAAATCCTACCATTACATCGCAAAATATTATTTGCCCCAATCTTGAACTCAGTCGTCTTCCCTTGTACTATTAGATTCCTCTTCTCTTGAATTAAGACGTCATAAAGTATACTTTAAAATTATGGGTCTTACAAATTCAAATGCTATCTCACCCCTTACCTTATTTAGACGCTTTCTCAAACACGGAAATCAATGGAAATTTTCGACAACAACTGTAGACCAACAACGTACATCGAGCAAATATGAATAAACGACTAGAAAAAACAATGAGAAAAAACTGCAGAAAAGATCTTACCGACTCGTTAGAGCGCCGGAAGGGTCCTACGTCAACTTCACCTAAAAATACAAATGAGTAGTGTGTCTTGAAGGTTTCGACGAGAGGAATCCAAAAACGATACCAGTTTTTTTAGACGGAAAATGTTGTGATCGGAATCGGCCAAAAAAAGCTCGCCCAAGGAAAGAAACGCAACTGTTTCTGATTAAACGGAGCTACGATGTTAAAATTGATGCCAAAAATGGATTCAATGGTCGATTTTGTGTGGGATAGAGGATGAAATCGTTTCAAAACAACAAGGAATTGGTGGAAGTGAATTTGAGAGAAAAAGGGTTTGAGCGATTTGGCTGTCAGATTTTCGCTTTTTATTTTTTTAATGGCAGAAGAAGAGGTGCATATTGCAGATGTACAGGTACAAGATTAAACTTGTATGGCCCAACCCAAGTAGTCAAGTGTGAGGCAGAAGTAGGGGTGTAATTAGTAACTCGCTGGTGTAGAAAGGAAAAGTCCAATCAATAATAGCCCAAATTAATATGCAGAAGTAGAAAATAGGGGTGTAAATAGTTGTCTCTGTGACACCCTAAACCCCAAAATGATATATAATAATTTATATAATATTCCTATAAAATTTGCAGCGGATAAATAAAATTTATTTCCAATAAAATAAAATCTTTAATTTTTAATTTAGGATCACGTTTCTCAAAAATAAAAAGGAACACTTTAAACTTATTTTCTCTATTAAAATAGTGTAATCTCAATAAGCTTGATTTAAGTATTATTACTTGATTTAATTTAAAAACTTACTAGTACTTCTAAGATTTTCATACAAATATTTGTTTCAAATTAAATAAGTAAAATAAAATTTAAGCCCTTATTCCCAATATCACCTATCAGAGTGTGATTCCTCCCAAACTTAAACTTCAAGATTCATTAACCTGTAATACTGCGAATTCGCAAACATAGGGCCAAGCCAGTCAAACACAAACAACGAAGGAGGTGGGTTTTGAAATCATGTTAATAGCATAATATAAATAAGAAGAACACGCAAACAATCATAATAGAACCGTATCATCACACAAACATTCCATCAAGAAAATATCACATTAAAAAGTCAAAATCACTAAAGGAAAATCAATAAATTTCACTATAACATCAAATTGTCTAAGAGAAATTATCACCACCCATGATACATATTAATCACAACAAAACAATCACAATAAAATGCAATGCATGAGCTTAGACTCTACTTCAAAATGTGGTACCATTCTAACTCTGAAGTACTCGGTTATGAGGCTTGATACTATGCCACCATCCTGGTGGACGGACAATTCAAATTGGCCATGTCCTTATAGATCCCCTCAACTCAACTCGAGACACATATACGTGACAGTCGAGGTAAACGTATGTTGCGTGGTAGCTCCCAACATTTGGAGTGCTACCTCAAAGTCACCTAGGAATTCCCCACCCGAATACCTCCAAGGTCTAACAATCTTGCCTTTAGGCTCGACAGCAGACCGCCACGATCAGGCTCATTCAGTTGTACTTCCCCGGAATCACAAAGCTTGTCAGACCCTACCTATATAATGACAAAATAATCTTCACTTCACAAATTCTCAATATTTATTTTCGCCCTTCATTGGCCTATGGTACTCCATAAAGACCTTCATCTTAAACACAAATTGGAATCGCAATATTCTCATCACAATTTATAACATCACCATAATTAATCACACATCATCATCACATAAATTCATCACAAATTTATAGCATCACTATCATCAATCATACCGCAACACATATATTCATCACAAATTTATCACATCACCATTATTATTCATACATTATCATCATTACATAAAATTATCACAACACCTCCATTTTTATTATAACATCATTTAAACTCATCTAATTAAACATATGCATAATGTAACACCCTAAATTTTATGATAAACTATTTTATTAATTAAATAGGATTTTAAATAATTAATTTGATGTTAAAATTATTATAAAATATATGTTAATAAACTTTGTGATTAATTTACATTATATAGGTGATTTTTATGATATGCTAGTTTTATATATACTAGATTACATAAGCGATATAAATAATAAATATTATATTTTATTATATTATATATTTTTTTTAAAAGCAATAGTGTTTTAGTGTATTATTTTGAAGAATAAGATTTTATGTGATTTTACGTATATATTCACACACCCAATTAATATAACATTCTTTTATGCGTTTGACTAATATTAAATGTGTACTTAATTATATTTATTTGATTCTAAATATATTTTACTTTAATTATTTATTTTATAAATTATTATCTTGAGATAGTGGTAATATTGTGTTTGATTTTCTTTATTTTTATATACTTATTATGATATTGTGATTATATATATATATATATATATATATATATATATATATATATATTTAGTATGACTTAGTAATTAATATAAAGTATTGATTTTATACTTATTTATTTTATAATTTTGAATATTCTCTAATGATGATAGTATTTTAATGTAAGTATTTAAAAAAAATGATTAGGGTGATTATTTTGAATATAAGAGTTTTGATTATTAATATATTTTAAAAGATTAATTACTTTATTTTATAAAATATTAATTTGAAAATATTAGCAAATTTTAGTAATTAAATTATGTTAAAATAAAATGTTAAAACATTAGTTTTATTAATGATTGGTTTTATTTAAAAATAAATAAAATGACCAATGGGTTTTACTAACCCTAATTGTTAATAAAATAAAAGAACCAAAAAGAAAAAAAATGGGATTGGACGGGCAGCTCTAAAACAAACACAATAACAACAACCTATCATTAGGCTCTGGTGATCGATAACTGTTCTAGAAAGGTTTCTCCGTTTTCATCCAAATTTTAGTATGTTGTTTTACTCATTTAACTATTCAATTAAACACAACTTTCCAGATTTTTAACAACCCGAATTTCTCACTAAAATTCCCGATTTCTCCGTTTACATAATTCGTTATTTTGAATCGTTCTTCTTCATCGTAAGTCCGATTTGAGTGAAACCAATGCCAAAACGATCGTGTAAAAAGTGGCTATATTATCCACTGATTGGTTTCAGATTTATGGTAATTTTCCTTGACCGAATTTCGAATTTAGTTTTTACAGCATCTCCTCATAATTTATTTTTAACGTTTACTCATAAACTGTCGAGTTAGATCGATTGATGGACAAAGAGGCAATGAACAAAGGTTGTTTTCTCGTGGAATCCTATTGGTTTGTGAAAGCGTCAAAATATGGTAAGGGGTGAAAGAGCGTTTGAATTCATGAGTGTAATATATTGTGAGATGAACAGGAAAACCGTATTTCCCAACAATTCATCCGGGGTTCGCTACGTATGGTAGTAGCCCTTTGAGGGATAAATTAATTAATGTGAAAATATGGAAATTGTGAGATTAAAATATAGAATAGAAATATTTGTAGGGTGTTGATTGATTTAAATTGTTTGAATGTGTGGCATTTGATATTATTGTGATATTTGATTTAATTTCGTTAAATGGGTGGTATTTGATATTATTGTGATATTTGATTTAATTTCGTTAAATGTGTGACATTTGATATTATTGTGATATTTGATTTAATTTCTTTAAATGTGTGGTGTGTGATATTATTGTGATATTGGTTGTTGAATTAATTTTATGCATATGTTTGATTAGATGAGTTTAAATGATGTTAAAATAAAAAATAGATGTGTTGTGATAATTATATGTAATGATGATAATGTATGATTAATAATGGCGATGTGATAAATTTGTGATGAATATATGTGTTGTTGTATGATTCATGATAGTGATTCTATAAATTGTGATGAGATTATGTGATGCTGATGACAATGTGTGATTAATTATAGTGATGTTATAAATTGTGATGAGAATATTGTGATTTCAATTTGTGTCTGAGATGACGGTATTAATGGAGTATCATATACCAACGAGGGGAGAAAATAAATATTGTGAATTTGTGAAGTGGAGATTATTTTGTCATCATATTGGTAGGGCCTGACAAGCCTAGTGATTCCGGGGAAGTACAATTGAATGAGCCTGATCGCGGCGGTCTGCTGTCGAGCCTTAAGGCAAGATTGTTAGACCTTGGAGGTATTCGGGTGGGGAGTTCCTAGGTGACTTGGAGGTAGCACTCCAAATGTCGGGAGCTACCACGCATCACACGTTTACCTCGACTGTCACGTATATGTGTCTCGGGTTGAGTTGAGGGGATCTATGAGGACATGGCCAATTTGAATTGTCCTTCCACCGGGATGGTGGCGTAGTATCAACCCTCCTAACCAAGTACTTCAGAGTTAGAATGGTACCACATTGTGAAGTAGAGTCTAAGCTCATGCATAACATTGCATTTTCTTGTGATTGTTTTGTTGTGATTACTATGTATTATGTGTGATAATAATTTATGCGATGATTTGATGTTACAGTGAAGTGTATTGATTTTCTTTGATTTTGACTATATAATGTGATGTTTTTCCTTGAAGAATGTTTGTGTAATGATACGGTTTATTGATGATTAATTGCGTGTTCATCTTATTTATATTATACTATCAACATGATTTCAAAACTCACATCCTTCGTTGTTTGTGTTTGATTGGCTTGGCCCTGCGTTTGTGAAATCGCAGTTATTACAGGTTAATGAGTCTCGAAGTTCAAGTTTGGGAGAAACCCCACTCTGATAGGTGATATCGAGAATTAATAGTTGTAATGTGTATTTTACTTATGTTATTATAAATGACTTTTTATATGAAAACTTAGTACGACTTAAGTCTTGGGAATTAAATCAAGAAATTCTAGTTGAATCAAGTTCATTGATATTGTACTATTTTAATTGAAAAAAAAAAGTTGAATTGTTACATGTGTATTTAGAGAAACGTGATATCCTAAATTAGATATTAAAGTTTTTATTCTCTTTAACAGATTTTCTTTATCCGCTGCTAGTTTTCTTCAAATAATTTAGTATATATTATTATAAATGTTATTTTCGGGTTTAAGGTGTCACAATATGCACCAAATTCATTTGAAATCAAATATCACAATAATCTCAAATATCCCAATAATGTTAAATATCACAATAATATCAAGTATCACACATTTAACGAAATTAAATCAATCAACACCCTATAAATATTTCTATTCCACATTTTAATCTCACAATTTTCTTATTTGCACATTAATTAATTTGTCACTCAAAGGGCTACTGTCGTACGTAGCGAGCCTCGTATGAATCATTGGGAAATACGGTTTTCCCGTTCATTTCACAATATATTATACTAATGAATTCAAATGCTATCTCACCCCATACCTTATTTAGACGCTTTCTCAAACACGGAAATCAATGGAAATTTTCGACAACAACTGTCGACCATCAACGTACAGCAAGCGAATCCGAATAAACAACGAGAAAAAACAATGAGAAAAAACTGCAGAAAAGTTCTTACCGACTCGTTAGAGCGCCATAAGGGTCCTACGTCAACTTCACCTAAAAATACAAATGAGTAGTGCTTTTTGAAGGTTTCGACGAGAGGAATCCAAAAACGATACCAGTTTTTTTAGATGGAAAATGTGGTGATCGGGATCGGCCAAAACTAGCTCGCCCAAGGAAAGAAACGCAACTATTTCTGATTAAACGGAGCCACAATCGTTAAAATTGATGCCAAAAATGGATTCAATGGTCAATTTTGTGTCGGATAGATGATGAAATCGTTTCAAAACAACAAGGAATTGGTGGAAGTGAATTTGAGAGAAAAAGGGTTTGAGCGATTTGGCTGTCAGATTTTCGCTTTTTATTTTTTGAATTGCGGAATAAGAGGTGCAGATTGCAGATGTACATGTACAAGAGTAAAATTGTAAGGCCCAACACAAGTAGTCAAGTGTGAGGCAGAAATAGTGGTGTAATTAGTAACTCGCAGGTGTAGAAAGGAAAAGTCCAATCAATAATAACCCAAATTAATATGCAGAAATAGAAAATAGGGGTGTAAATAGTTGTCTGTGTGACACCCTAAACCCCAAAATGATATATATAATAATTCATATAATATTCCTATAAAATTTGAAGCGGATAAATAAAATTTATTTCCAAAGAAATAAAATCTTTAATTTTTAATTTAGGATATCACGTTTCTCAAAAATAAAAAGGAACACTTTAAACTTAACTTTTTTTTTTTAAATAGTGTAATCTAAATAAGCTTGATTTAAGTATTATTACTTGATTTAATTTAAAAACTTACTCGTACTTCTAAGATTTTTATACAAAAATTCGTTTCAAATTAAATAAGTAAAATACAATTTAAGCTCTTAATCCCAATATCAACTATCAGAGTGTGATTCCTCCCAAACTTAAACTTCAAGATTCATTAACCTGTAATACTGCGATTTCCCAAACGCAGGACCAAGCCAGTCAAACACAAACAACGAAGAAGGTGGGTTTTGAAATCATGTTAATAGCATAATATAAATAAGAAGAACACGCAAACAATCATAATAGAACTGTATCATCACACAAACATTCCATCAAGAAAATATCACATTAAAAAATCAAAATCACTAAAGGAAAATCAATAAATTTCACTATAACATCAAATTGTCTAAGAGAAATTATCACCACCCACGATACATATTAATTACAACAAAACAATCACAATAAAATGCAATGCATGAGCTTAGACTCTACTTCAAAATGTGGTACCATTCTAACTCTGAAGTACTTGGTTAGGAGGCTTGATACTATGCCACCATCCTGGTGGACGGACAATTCAAATTGGCCATGTCCTTATAGATCCCCTCAACTCAACTCGAGACACATATACGTGACAGTCGAGGTAAACGTGTGTTGTGTGGTAGCTCTCAACATTTGGAGTGCTACCTCAAAGTCACCTAGGAATTCTCCACCCGAATACCTCCAAGGTCTAACAATCTTGCCTTTAGGCTCGACAGTAGACCGCCACGATCAGGCTCATTCAGTTGTACTTCCCCGGAATCACAAAGCTTGTCAGACCCTACCTATATAATGACAAAATAATCTTCACTTCACAAATTCTCAATATTTATTTTCTCCCTTCATTGGCCTATGGTACTCCATTAAGACCTTCATCTTAAACACAAATTGGAATCACAATATTTTCATCACAATTTATAACATCACCATAATTAATCACACATCATCATCACATAAATTCATCACAAATTTATAGCATCGCTATCATCAATCATACCGCAACACATATATTCATCACAAATTTATCACATCACCATTATTAATCATACATAATAATCATTACATAAAATTATCACAACACCTCCATTTTTATTATAACATCATTTAAACTCATCTAATTAAACATACGCATAATGTAACACCCTAAATTTTATGATAAACTATTTTATTAATTAAATAGGATTTTAAATAATTAATTTGATGTTAAAATTATTATAAAATATATGTTAATAAACTTTGTGATTAATTTACATTATATAGGTGATTTTTGTGATATGCTAGTTTTATATATACTAGATTACATGAGCGATATAAATAATAAATATTATATTTTATTATTTCATATATTTTTAAAAAAATAATAGTATTTAGTGTAATATATATTTTAAAGAAAAAGATTTTATACGATTTTACGTGTATATACGTACACCCAATTAATATATCATTCTTTTATGTGTTTGACTATTATTAAATGTGTACTTAATTATATTTATTTAATTCTAAATATATTTTATTTTAATTATTTACTTTATAAATAATTATCTTGAGATAGTGGTAATATTTTGTTTGGTTTTCTTTATTTTTATATACTTATTATGATATTGTGATTATATATATAATGAGTATGATTTAGTATTTAATATAAAGTGTTGATTTTATACTTATTTATTTTATAATTTTGAATATTCTCTAATTATGATAGTATTTTAATGTGAGTATTAAAAAAAAGTATCATTAGGGTGATTATTTTGAATATGAAGGCTTTGATTATTAATATATTTTAAACGATTTATTACTTTATTTTATAAAATATTACTTTAGAAATATTAGTAATATTTAGTAATTAAATTATGTTAAAAAAATGTTAAAACATTAGTTTTATTAATTATTGGTTTTATTTAAAAATAAATAAAGGGACCAATGAGTTTTAACCATGTGTGAACCCTAATTGTTAATAAAATAAAACAACAAAAAAAAAAGGGGAATTGGACGGGCAACTTTGAAACAAAGTGGAAACACAACAACAACCTATCGTTTGGCACCGATGATCGATAACTGAAAACTTTCTCCATTTTCGCCCAAATTTGAGTCTGTTATTTCATTCATTTAACTAGTCCATTAAACATAATTTTCCAGAATTTTCACAACCCCAATTTCTCTCTAAAATACCCAACTTCTCCGTTTGTAGAATTCATTATTTTGCACCGTTGTCATTCACTGTAAGTCCGATTTGAGTGAAACCAAAGCCAAAACAACCATGTGAAAAGTGGCTATATTATCCACTTATTGGTTTTCTGATTTATGGTAATTTTCCTTGACCGAATTTTGAATTTAGTTTTTAGAGTATCTTCTCATATTTTATTTTTAACGTTTACCCATAAACTGTCGAGTTAGATCGATTGATGGACAAAGAGTCAATGAACAAAGGTTGTTTTCTCATGGAATCCTATTCATGTGTGAAAGCGTCGTAATAAGGTAAGGGGTGAGATAGCGTTTGAATTCATGAGTGTAATATATTGTGAGATGAACGGGAAAACCGTATTTCTCAACGATTCATCCGGGGCTCGCTACGTATGGAAGTAGCCCTTTGAAGTTAAATTAATTAATGTGAAAATATGGAAATTGTGAGATTAAAATATAGAATAGAAATATTTGTAGGGTGTTGATTGATTTAATTTATTTGAATGTGTGATGTTGATATTATTGTGATATTGGGTGTCGAATTAAATTTATATATGTGTCATTAGATGAGTTTATGTGATGTGATAACAAAAGATGGATGTGTTGTGATAATTTTATGTAATGATGATGATGTACGATTAATAATTGTGACATATTAAAGTTGTGATAATGTTTGATTGATGATAGTGATGCTATAAATTTGTGATTAGTTTATGTGATAATGATGATGATAGTGATGTTCTAAACCGTGATGAGAATATTGAATTAACCCCATAGTTGACGAAATAACGGTGATTTCAATTTGTGTTTGAGATTACAGTTTTAATGGAGTATCATATACCAACGAGGGAGAAAATAAATATTGTGAATTTGTGAAGTGGAGATTATTTTGTCATCATATAGGTAGGGCTTGTAAAGCCTAGTGATTCCGAGGAAGTACAACTGAATGAGCCTGATCGCGGCAGTCTGCTGTCGAGCCTTAAGGCAAGATTGTTAGAAGTTGGAGGTATTCGGGTGGGGAATTCCTAGGTGACTTGGAGGTAGCACTCCAAATGTCGGGAGCTACCACACAACACATGTTTACCTTGACTGTCACATATATGTGTCTCGGGTTAGTTGAAGGGATCTGTGAGGACAGGGCCAATTTGAATTGTTTGTCCACTGGGATGGTGACATAGTATCAAGCCTCTTAACCAAGTACTTCAGAGTTAGAATGGTACCACATTGTGAAGTAGAGTCTAAGCTCATGCATAGCATTGCATTTTCTTGTGATTGTTTTGTTGTGAATAATATGTATTATGTGTGATAATAATTTATGCGATGATTTGATGTTACAGTGAAGTGTATGGATTTTCTTTGATTTTGACTATATAATTTGATGTTTTTCCTTGAAGAATGTTTTTGTAATGACACAGTTTATTGATGATTAATTGTGTGTTCCTCTTATTTATATTATACTATCAACATGATTTCAAAACTCACCTTATTCGTTGTTTGTCGTTGACTGGCTTGACCCTGCGTTTGGGAAATCGCAGTTATTACAGGTTAATGAGTCTTGAAGTTCAAGTTTGGGAGAAACCCCACTCTGATAGGTGATACCGGGAATTAAGAGTTGTAATGTGTATTTTACTTATGTTATTACAAATGACTTTTTATATGAAAACTTAGTACGAGTAAATCTTGGGAATTAAATCAAGAAATTCTAGTTAAATCAAGTTCATTGATATTGTATTATTTTAATTGAGGAACAAAGTTGAATTGTTACATGTGTATTTAGAGAAACGTGATATCCTAAATTAGATATTAAAGTTTTTGTTCTCTTTAACAGTTTTCTTTATCCGCTGCATGTTTTCTTCAAATAATTTAGTATATATTATTATAAATGTTATTTTGGGGTTTAGGGTGTCACACATAAAATTTATTCAACAACCAATATTACAATAATATCAAACACTACACATTTAAATAAATTAAATCAAATATCACCATAATATCAAATGCCCAACATTTAACGAAATTAAATCAAATATCACAATAAAATTAAATACCACACATTTAACGAATCAATCAACACCTTATAATTATTTCTATTCCAAATTTTAATCTCACAATTTCCATTTTGCACATTAATTAATTTATTACTCAAAGGTCTACTACTGCCGTACGTAGTGAGCCCTGGATGAATCGTTGGGAAATACGGTTTTCCCGTTTATCTCAAATTATATTATACTCATGAATTCAAACGCTCTCTCACCCCTTACCTTATTTCGACGTTGTCACCTATGAATACGATTCCACAACCAAGCAGTCTTTGTTCTTTGACTCTTTGTCCTTCAATCGATCTAAATCGACAGTTTATAGGTAAACGTCAAAAATAAATTATGAGGAGATATTCAAAAAGACTAAATTCGAAAACCGGTCAAAGAAAATTATCATAAATCAGAAAACCAATCAGTGGATAATATAGCCACTTTTTACATGGTCGTTTTGGCGTTGGTTTCACTCAAATCGGGCTTACGGTGAAGGAGAACGGTACAAAATAACGAATTCTACCAAACGAGAAGTCAGATATTTTAGAGAGAAATTGGGGTTACTAAAAATATGGAAAATTGTGTTTAATTGACTAACTAAATATAAGAAACAACATACTCAAATTTGGAAGAAAATGGATAAAGTTTTTCTGTAACAGTTATTGATTACCGGTGTCAAACGATAGGTTATTGTTGTATTTTATCTTTGGTTTTACGGCTGCCTTTTCAAATCCCTTCCCTTTTTTTTTTTTTTTTTTTTTATTTTATTAAAAATTAGTGTTCACACATTAATCAAACTCATTGGTCCCTTTATTTATGTTTTGGTTTTACTATTGTTATTTTTATTTTGCTAAAACAAAATTAGTAATTATTTAATCTCCTTTTTAAAACTCTGAAGTACTTGGTTAGGAGGCTTGATACTATGCCACCATCTCAGTGGACGGAAAATGCAAATTGGTCCTGTCCTCATAGAGCCCCTCAACTCAACCCGAGACACATATACGCGACAGTCGAGGTAAACGTGTGTTGCATGGTTGCTCCTGACAATATTAGTAATGTTTTAGCAAACCTCATGTGGTTTTTCAAACATTACTAATATTTTATAATAATTATTTAATCTCCTTTATAATATTCTTTCAAACCCATATTCTTTCAAACACAATTTTTCAAACATTACTAATATTTTATAAATTAGAGTAATTAAAATAATCAATATAAAAAAACATATTACTAATAATTAAAACTCACCCATTCAAAATAATCTCTACAATTATACTTATTTCTCAAAATACTCACATTATAATAATACCAGCATATTAGAAAATAGTCAAAATTATAAAATAAATAAATATATAATCAATATTTTATATTAATTACTAAATCATAATAAATATATATAAAATCACAATGTCATAACAAGTATATAAAAATAAATGAAATCAAACACAATATCAATTCTATCTCAAGATAATTATTTATAAAAAATAACTAAAAATAGAAAATAGTTATGAATAATTGAAATATAACTACGTGCATACTTAACATCAGTCAAGCGCACATAAAAGTCTTACATTAATTGGGTACACGTATATACACGTAAAATCGCATAAGATCTTTTTCTTTAAAATATATATTACACTAAAATACTATTATTTTTTAAAAACTATATCAAATAATAAAATATAATATTTATTATTTATATCGCTCATGTAATCTAGTATTTATAAAACTAGCACATCGTAGAAATCACCTATATAATGAAAATTAATCAGAAAATTTATTATCATATATTCTAAAATAATTTTAATATTAAATTAATTATTTAAAATCGTATTTAACTAATAAATAGTTTATTATAAAATTTAGGGTGTTACAGTCTTGTCCAGAAATTAATCTTCTAGTATTTCTAAAAGTCCTTAATAAATTATTTATTTTATTGATCCCCGCTAAAAACTTTTTCTCCAAAACACTCATTTTATCATAACATTATTTTTTCTTTAACATAGGTAAATCTTATTTTAACCAAAATTCTCATATTCAAAATAATAACCTTAAGTATTACTATAACATTTTTCAAAATAATCACATAAAAATACATCATCATACCATAATAATTGTATGAAAATAAAGAAACTCAGTAGCAATATTACTAATACTTCAAGATAATTATTTGTAAAATAAATAATTAAAATAGGATATATTTATAAAAAAACTAAATATAATTATGTGTATATTTAACATTAGTCAAACTTACAAGAAAATATCGCATTGACTACAAACATACAAGAAAATATCACATATACACGTAGAATCATCTAATATCTTATACTTTAAAATATGTATACTAAAATGTTATTATTTATAGAAAAATATATAAAATAATAAAATAAATTATTTGTTATTTATATCACTTATTTATTCAAATATATATAAAATTAGCGTATCATATAAAACTCTAATATAACAAAAGTTAGTCATAAGATTTATCCATATATATTATAAAATAGTTTTAAAACCAAATTAATTATCAAAAATCCTATTTCATTAAGAAAATATTCATAATAAAATTTGGGGTGTTACAAGTAGGGCTTGACATGCCTAGTGATTTCGGGGGAGTACAACTGAATGTGTAACACCTTAAATTTTATAATAAACTATTTTATTAGTTAAGTATGATTTTAAATAATTAATTTAATATTAAAATTATTTTATATTAATTGATGATAAATTTTTTGACTAATTTTCGTTATATAGACGATTTTTACGATGTGCTTGTTTTATAAATACTAGATTATATGAGCGATATAAAAAAATAAATATTATATTTTATTATTTGATATATTTTTTTAAATATAATAGTATTTTAGTATAATATATACTTTAAAGAAAAAGATTTTATGCGATTTTATGTGGATATACGTGTACCCAATTAATGTAATGCTTTTATGTACGCTTGATTGATGTTAAGTATGCACGTAGTTATATTTCAATTATTGATAACTATTTTCTATTTTTAGTTATTTTTTTATAAATAATTATCTTGAGATAGAATTGATATTGTGTTTGATTTCGTTTATTTTTATATACTTGTTATGACATTGTGATTTTATATATATTTATTATGATTTAGTAATTAATATAAAATATTGATTACATAATTATTTATTTTATAATTTTGACTATTTTCTAATATGTTGGTATTATTATAATGTGAGTATTTTGAGAAATAAGTATAATTGTAGAGATTATTTTGAATGTGAGAGTTTCAATTATTAGTAATATGTTTTTTTTATATTGATTATTTTAATTACTCTAATTTATAAAATAACACAAAAATCTACAAACATAACACAATTAGCTCATACGAATAAAAGATAAAAATAACACAATTGATCAAACAAATTTACAAAAATCTAAATTAGCTCATAACTCAACAAAATACGACAACTTACTCCCACCCAGTATCACCTATCAGAGAGTGGATCACCAATCGATAACCTGAAATGACTGCGCTCTCGCAAGCGCCAAACACAAGCAACGAGGGGTGAGCTTCGAAAACATGTAATAGTATAAATAACTTGAGAAGAACACGTAAAATATATTTAACACCGTATTATATCAAATCACAATCAACAAGAATAATCAAGGTAAAATATTGATACAACCCACAACATCAAGTAAGTAACCAAACAAATCAAGTAATATTATGCATGCTCTTATACTCTAGACTCCTTCTCTTTCTTTGGTACCATTCTAACTCTGAAGTACTTGGTTAGAAGGCTTGATACTATGCCACCACGCAAGTGGACGGACAATTCCATTTGGCCGTGTCCTCATAGATCCCCTCAACTCAACCCGAGACACATATATGTGACAGTCGAGGTAAATGTGTGTTGCATGGTAGATCCTGACATTTGGAGTGCTACCTCCAAGTCACCTAGGAGTTCCCCACCCGAATACCTCTAAGGTCTAATAATCTTGCCCTAAGGCTCAACAGCAGACCGCCACGATCAGGCTCATTCAATTGTACTTCTCCGGAATCACTAGGCTTGTCAGACCCTACCTATATGATGACCAAATAATCTCCACTTCAAAACTTATCAACATCTATTTCCTCCCATCGTTGGCCTAGGTTACTCACTCTATTAAGAGAACCATCATTGGCACATGTCGAATTCATCACTATTCAATAAAATGCAATATGCATTTCTTGATATTCATCAAGGCGGTAACATCATAAGTCAACAAACAATCATCAATGCACATTTTCATAGTCTTATATTACATTCAAAATTAATCATAATACACAAACTCCAACAATATATGATTTTCACTCACAGATAATAATGCTAAATCATTCACACACACCACTTCAATTGAAATTGAATTAATAACAATTCATCACATTTTATGTCATATAACAATGTCAAGGTCCATATAAACAAAACACAAAACACGTCAAATAAATAATTCTACAATAATTGAACTACCACACAATCTTCAAAATTTAAATCAAACAACGCCCTATTAAAGTTTCTAACTCATTTTAACCTCACCGAATTCAAGTTTCTCGTTAGTAAATAATTACTCAAAGGGCTTCAGCCGTACGTAGCGAGCCCCGAATGAATTATGGGAAATACGGTCTTCCCGTTCATCTCACTTAAAACCAAACCGAATAATTTATTGAATGTCCGCCCCGCCTTCGTAAATCAGGGTCTTTAGTAGCCCGCCAAGACAATCGAGCAAATATAATAAACCAATAAAAATAATTTATTTACAACTCATAATATAGTCTCAAACATTTCTTTTATAATATATATATATATATATATATATATATATTTATATGCATATCTACATATATTGGATCATTTAATATTTGAAATAAATAATAGTTATGGTATTTTAATAATAATAATGATAATAATAATAATATCTAATTTATTAGAATAATTGAAAAAAAATGATATATTTTCAGACTTAACAATAGCAATTATAATTATATATGAAGAAACTAAATAGTATGCACAAGCTTAGCTACTCCAAGGAGATTATACGTACTCATACTAAAATTCTTTATTTAGAATTAGTTGATATATATATATATATATCTAGTTGTAATTATAATTTAAAACATAATCATTATTATTTTTAATGTAAAACATGAATATTAAAAAGAAATATTAAGAGTAAGAAGGTATGTAAAAATAAATGCAAAAAGATAAGCCAAAAAATCTTACCAACACAACGGACTCGAAAATGCTCAGTGGTAACAACGACCCAAAACGCGGCGATGACGGATTTTCATGATCGTTGGAAAATTGAAACACGACAGATCTAGGATGAAGCGTTTGATGCGTGGATCACGAAACTATTGTTTTCAACAACCACCGCGGTGATCGGAATCGAGGTCCAAGGCCAGCAGTTTGAATGTTCGATTTGGTCATGGTTTCAAATGCGATTGTTCACGAAATTAAGGAATTGAGCATTGAGTTTGAATATATGGTAGTTACTTACTTACAACGGTGCTTGCAACATCCACCGAAAGAGGCTTCGCGACGGTGTTGTTGACGGAGGAGAATGAGTTTCGACTTTGTGATCACGAGGGAAATATGAAATTGATTTTATGAAGGGGATATTGGTGAGGGTTATGTTCCTTTAAATAGTTCATTGAAATGAAGAGGAGAGAGATGTGTGAGAATTTCAATGGCGGCAGCGGCTAGAGTGGAAGAAGACTGCATTAGGAAAAGACTGCGATGCTGATTTTTTAATTTGTGGTGGGGGGTGCAGCTAGCAATTACAAGCAGATCAAAATAAAGTAGCAGATTAAAATACTTAAAATGGAGTGGTCCAAAGTCCTTATTAAAACAGAAAAGGGGGGGTGTAACAAGCAGATCAATGGTGTAGATGAGAAAGTTTGTTGCAGTGTAATAAAGACCCAAATAGATTAAAGAAGTAGAAAATAAGGTGTAAATAGCAGTCTGACCCAAAATTCTTTTTTTTTTTAATAAATATTTTGTTTTTTAAAATCATTAATAATTAAATAATTTATTTTACTCCTCCATACTAAAAAATTTTTCTCTAAAATATTCATATTAAAATAATAATATTTTTCATAAAAATGATTAGATAAAATAGAAAAATACAATATTAACAATTTATCTTATTCACTAAATTAAATATCCATAAACTTATCACATTACATTAAATACACATATAAGGAGAATGAATCATAATAATTTATCAACATATATTCTAACACATGCAATACTAAATTAAATCTCTAAAATCCTATTAGATAAATAAAATGATTTATTATAAAATTTGGGGTATTATAATCATCCCCTTGTTAATAAAATTTTGTCCTCGAAATTTGACGTGAATAATAACTGAACTAATATCAAACTAAGCGCCCTCAAGAATCAAACTTAGTCTATAATAATATTTAATGTATTCACTACTCATTTAAGCACCTCATATAAAAATCAATTAGCTTAGCATGATAGGCTAATATGACACAATGAATCATTTAAACAATCGCAACTAATATTTCAATTAGGAACGAAATACCACTATTACCCACTATAATTTACAAAAGGAGCAAAATTTATAGATTTAGTAACCACCAATTTACTACCTCAAGTTCCATGAAGCAAAAATATGCCAAATGGATTGTTAACTTCAACCAATTACTCAAATAATGGCTTTCTAGTTTTACTCTAATTTATTTATTTATTTTTAATAATATTATCAGTTTTTCAACAAGTTTCACTTAAGTAAGAAAGGTAGAGCAATATTTCAATTATTTCATACCTTTAAGAGTTCCAAATAGGGACACACATAAGAATTTATATCATAAGCAATTTCTTAGAACTCAAGAACTAGAGTACATAACCATAGTGGAATAGGACAAATATTTTCACATATTTTCAAAACACACTCCAACCTAATATTCACTCCACATAAACCATTGTCAGCTTCAACACTAATGTCACACAAGAATCATAATCACTCAAATTTTTATAAGAAATAAACATGATTTTTATATACTTCAAAAATAAAATTGATAAGTATTCATAACGATAATAACAACAGTTATTATTGCCTCTTTTATCGACGATGAGTCATCAGGGTAGCTAGTCCCTCTTACTCATGTAGTCAACTATTTAAGGTTATCATAACTATAGTTATTCAATTTCGAACACGGGTAATTAAAAGTATTTTTAACGTGGTTTAGGAGTGCGAAGGCGGCGCCACAACTCCTACTCCTTACTTCAAGTTAAAAATTTACTTAATTACACATTCACATTAATTTTTTTTTTTTAACTTACAAGTAGTAATAACAACACTTACATCAATATATAATCAATAATTCGATTGAAGCAATGTAGAACTATTTCACTTTTAGATGTTCTCGACTATTCTAACTCTATACACTAATTCCCAACAATTAGAACACTTCAAACACAAACAATTTAATATTTGCATAATCATATACACATTCACATACTTAATCCCAAAAGTAGCACCAAAATTTGTGTTCATCTCATAAGTCACGCGACGTAACATATACTCATAGAACTCTAACTACTCCAAATTAAAGGTTACAATAAACTAAAGCAGAGATTTTCAAGTAGCAGATAAGATAAATAATTATTGACGAAAAGATACAACAAGCTACAAAAACAAATTGAATCGGGTAGTACATAAACCACTCTAGAGGTTACACATAATTCTAAAAATTGATTTCTAGACTTGAATTATTATAAAATGTATCACTAATCATTTAGCACAAAAAAATCATTAAGAATTCAAAACTTTTTCTTAAATTACTTTTCAATTAATTATGTCTAAATAAAAACAACTAAAGTAAATCACATTTCTAAATACAATAAAAATAAATTAAATCATTGGTATTTTTAAAATCTATAAGATTTCTAAAATTTTACTCGTACTTTAATAATCAAAAACACATTTCTAAATAATTAATCACTATAAAAATTAATATTTTCAACTTTTATTTTGAAAGAAAATTTAAACTACATATATAGATAGATAGGAAATTTTCCAATTAATTAACACTTCCAAAATAGTTCCAATTTATTTTCTTATTTTCTCAAAACTTACAAAAAAAAATTTGTATATTTATATACATTAGAGTAGTGTACATGACACAAAACATAAGACATACTGGTTACGATAATGAATTACACTAGTTTATAAATCTACAAAATAAGAACCTCATTTCACACTAGCTATTCAACATGCTTATAGATACATCATTAGGTTCTATCAAGCCGCAAAATTGGTCCAAAACATTTTACACCATCAATATTAAAGATTTTAGAGGTCTGTTCTAATCTTAAAAATTGGGTCTCAGATGCAATTTTATAATTAATAAAAAATTAATAAAGCAAATTTTAGTCTCTATACGTATTCCAATCTACATGATGCAATATACAAATATTTATCTACATGATGCACTCTACACATATCAATCTAATGCATAGTATTTTGTTAGGTTATTTCATGTAGCAAAAAAAATGTACAAACAATGTGTTAACTTCCTATATTAAACTCAAATATACATTTTCGACCGTGAAAACACAACAACTACAATCAAACTAAAAAACATTCTACTAATAAGATACATCGATTATAGAATCCCAAATTTGGATAACTTTTCAAAAATAATTTTACTATTGAGAAGATTTTTAAAAACTTTTGTTTCTCTTTATCCTTTTGTTTTTAAATTAGTAAACATTTTATCATTTGATATTTTTTTTTACTAGTACTATTATAAACCACTGAAGAGTTCTTAAATTCTAATACTATAACACCAGGTAAAACTCTAATACTATAACACCAGGTTAAACTCTAATGAGTTCATAATATTATATCATTAAATCAATTATTTCAAACCAATATCTCAACACCTACACGATTCAATATTCACACCAGTTCCCTATAAACCAACGTAACAACAACTCTTCTTGATTTTCTTAAAAACAAAGAGATGAGGTTTAAACTCCACTGGGATGAGTTTTAAACTTCACAAAGAGATGAGGTTTAAACTCCACATGGATGAGTATTAAACTTCATAAAGAGATGAGGTTTAAACTCCACATAGATGGGTCTTGTACCCAACAGTGGATGAGCTGGTGCTCCACATGATTAGATAATACTCACTTTGCATAAGTAGTATATCTCCATTATTGAATTGATTGATTATTTTCTGCAGAATAAATGTGTATATTGGAATTATCTGATTATGATAGATGTGGATTATCGTTTATTTAATTGATGAGTTTTTATTAATTATTGGAAGTAGTTGGTTATTATAGAGAAATCTTAGTTATATCATTAATAGTTCTAAAGAATCTTTTTGGATAAAGGCGGGTGCCATGATTGACTTTTTCCGGTTACCGCTCCGGCTGAGCACAATACTTGTTTTAAAATTGTGTGTATTATTCACTGGGATTTAGTATCTCATTAAAGTGTTGTTTTCAGATACTGAGACCATTGAGGATGTCAAGAGTTGAGAAGTCCTACCTCCCTTGAGAAGAGTGACTTCCTTCAATTAGATTAGTATTTCAAGAATAAGTAGACATAATGTCTACATCGTACTTTATTTCGGGATTAGATATTACTTGCCCAGTTTTGGATATTTTATATATTAAATATTTTTCAGTTGTAAGGATTTATTTTGAGATTTCATAACATTACTTCTTTCGAACAATTCATTATTTATTTCAGTACCTTATTCTCTTATATAACCTTGAAATTTTTCCATTATTACCTCAATTTTTATACTCACGTAACTAGGCGTTACATTTTTGGTATCAGAGCCAGGTTCGAACCTAGATCGGAATGTCGTGTGGGTTTACTTTACTTTATTATTAATTTTTTTTTAAAAAAATCGTTATAGTCATACATTTTGTTTGCTAATATATTGGGTTTGGTCAACCCAATGCTTGATTGGTGGTGGGCATATTTATGACGGGTAACAAGCGAGGTACGAATGACGCACTTGCTAAGGCTTTCTGCTAGATAGCGGCAACCATAGAGAATAGACGAAGACTCTCCCTCATTTGAGAGGACCCAATGTCGAATCGGTAATAGTCGTAGACCTTCAATATCTTAGGCTTTCTGAATTTCGATAGAACAATCCACCACCTTTTTTGAGGTCAGTTATGATCCAGTCGAAGCACAAGCGTGGTTGTTGAAGTTAGAGAAGATCTTAGGCATCATGCATTGTGTTGACACTCACAAGGTGGACCTCGTCATTTATATGTCAGAGCCTGATGTTGAACATTGGTGGATTTGTATTAGAGGAGGTCTGCTGATAAAAAGAGTTTCTTTTACTAGGGATAGGTTTAAGAAGTTATTTCTAGAGAAGTATATTCTCCACAATGTTCGTATTCAATAGGAAATAAAGTATTTCATATTCGTCATGGAGATATTTCAGTTCTAGAGTATGTCACCAAATTTTGAAGCTACATCAAGATACTCTTATTATCTTTGGGACAATCCCCAAGACAAGTGGAAGGCGATCAAATTTGAGTTAGGACTTAAGTCTGAGCTACAAAGCTTTAATTGGAATTCTAAGGATTTGTGACTACCCCACCATGGTAAACAAGTCTAGGGTGGTTGAGAAAAAGATGCAAGCACCAAAAGCTGAGAAACCGAAGGAGAAGTTTATCTCTGGTGGAAAGAAATTCTACGGTAAAGGCTATAAATTTCATAAGAATCTACACCCTTTACCCATAATTTCAAAGGACAAGTAAACACAAGCTCCAGCTAGTAAGACTATGAGGTTGGTTGTAGACTAGAAAATTCGATCAAGTTACCATCAAGAACAAAAATCCCTTGCCTAGGATAGATGACCTCTTAGATCAATTGAGGGGAGCTTTAGTATTTTAAGAGATAGACTTGAGGTCTGGGTACCATCATATTAGGGTCAAAAGTGAAGATATTCCTATGACAACCTTTAGGTCAAGATACAAACACTATGAGTATGTAGTGATGCATTTTGGAGTTACCAATGCCCGTGCTATTTTATGGATTATATGAATAAGATTTTTAGACCTTTCTTAGATAACTTTGTTGTGGTGTTCATCGATGATATTCTAATCCACTATAGGAGCTTGGGTGAGCTTGAGGAACACATGAGGATATTATTGAAGGTTTTGAGAGATAACACACTGTATGCAAAACCTGAGAAATGTGAGTTATGGCTTGATGTTGTGAGGTTTTAGGACATACCATCTCTAGTAAGGGAGTAGCAGTTGACTCTAGTAAGGTAGATTCTATATTAAGTTGGCCCCAACCTAAATCGATGATTGAAGTAAGAAATTTCGTAGGATTGACGGGTTACTATAAAAAATTTATAGATAGGTTTTCTAGTCTAGAGTTACCTCTCACCAAGTTGACTAGATAAGGGAAAACTTTTGTGTGGGACTAAGAGTGCAAGAATAATTTCCACGAGGCGAATTATCCAACCCATTTTCTTGGATTAGCAGTTGTAGTCTTTGCTCTTAAGATTTGGAGGCATTACTTGTATAGAGCAAAATTTCAGGTTTTTAGTGATAATAAAAGCCTTAAGTATTTTTTTTTTATCAAAAGGAATTAAATATGAGACAAAGAAGGTAGATGGAGTTCCTTAAGGACTCCGATTTTGAGTTGAAATATCACTCTGGGAAAGCTGATGTAGTGGTTGATGCTCTAAACAGAAAATCCTTACGTGTAGCTAGTATGATGGTATAAGAGACAAGCCTAATAAAGGAGTTTAGATATATGAATTTCGATGTGTCCGATAATGCTTTAAGCTTGAATCTGAATAGGCTAGAAATCAGTAATAACTTGAGAGGGGTAATACAAAATGAACACCTATTAGCTAAAGTATTGCAGTCTCTTGTGGACAAGGATAATACAAAATGAACACCTATTATCTCTGGTGACGATTTAGTGTTGTTTAAGGATAAGATCATTGTTCATAAGGAGGGGAGTCTTAAGGATAAGATTTTAGAGGAAGCCATAACATTAAGTTCACGATGCACCAGGAATAACAAAAATGCATCAGGATTTGAGAAAAATGTATGGGTTTTGTGTTTGTTTCATGTATGTTAGAAGGTTAATATTGAGCACCAAAAGCATTTAGGATTGTTACAACCATTAAAAATTCCTGAGTGGAATTGGGATATATCTATGGATTTTGATGCTATTTGGGTGATAGTTGATCAAATAACCAAATCAGCTCATTTTCTACTAATTAAAACAACCTATAGTTTAGATGGACTAGCTGAGCTCTACATTAAGGATATAGTAAGGGTACACGGTATACCCATCTCTATAGTATCAGATAGGGATCGACGATTTACCACTAGATTTTGAGAAAAGCTTTTAAAAGAGCTTTTGCTATTAGACTGAGATTTAGCATATCTTACCATCCATAGACAAATGATCAATCAAAGTGAATTATTCAAACTCTTTAGGATATGCTAAGAGCTTGTGTTTTAGACGAAGGTGAAAGTTGGGCACTCTACTAGAATATTTTTATAACAACAATTATCACCATAGTATAGCTATGGCACTGTATGAGGCTCTTTGCGAAAGAAAGTTTAGGTCTCACACAAGTGTATCAGTGTGAAGTTAGGGATAAGTCTTTGTTAGGACCTTATTTAGTGCAAAAGACCACTAGTAGAATTCAACTAATTAGGAAAAGAATGCATACAACGCAAAGTAGGGAAAAGAGTTATGTTGACAAGAGAAGAAAACCATTAGAATTTGAAGAAGAGACACATGGATTCTTAAGAGTATCTTCTAAGACTGGGGTGAGAAGGTCAATAAAAGTCAAAAATAAAATAAAACTTTTGTTTCATGGGTCATTTTTAAATTCTAAAGAGA
>NC_021162.2:23847566-23848092 GCF_000331145.2 Cicer arietinum | reverse complement strand
GATTTTAAATAATTAATTTAATGTTAAAATTATTTTAGAATATATGATGATAAATTTTCTGACTAATTTTCGTTATATAGGTAATTTCTATGATGTGCTAGTTTTATCAATACTAGATTACATGAGCGACATAAATAATAAATATTATATTTTATTATTTGATACATTTTTTAAAAAATAATAGTATTTTAGTGTTATATATATTTTAAAGAAAAAGATTTTATGTGATTTTACGTGTATATACGTGTACTCAATTAATGTAATACTTTTATTTGCGCTTGACTGATGTTAAATATGCACGTAGTTATATTTCAATTATTTATAAATATTTTCTATTTTTAGTTAATTTATTTATAAATAATTATCTTGAGATAGAATTGATGATATTGTGTTTGATTTCATTTATTTTTATATACTTGTTATGACATTAGGATTTAATATATATTTATTATGATTTAGTAATTAATATAAAATATTGATGTTATATTTATTTATTTTATAATTTTGACTATTTTCTAATATGATG
>NC_021162.2:23829802-23847423 GCF_000331145.2 Cicer arietinum | reverse complement strand
TTAAATGATTTAGATTAATAATAACTAATATATATATATATATATATATATATATATATATATAATAGGTCAAATATAACACAAATATGCTACAATATAAAAGCTGAAGAGCCTACACGAAGCTACAGTAGGAACCAGCCGCACTTGAGGAAAAAAATAGAAAATTGGCACCGGTGATCGATAACTGTCCCATAAAACTTTCTCTGTTTTTATCCAAATTTCAATATGTTGTTTCATTCAATTAGCTAGTCAATTAAACACAATTTTCCAGATATTTAACAACCCTAATTTCTCTCTAAAATAACCGACTTCTCCGTTTGTAGAATTCATTATTTTGCACCGTTCTTCTTCACCGTAAGTCCGATTTGAGTGAAACCAACGCCAAAACGATCGTGTGAAAAGTGGCTATATTATCCACTAATTAGTTTTCTGATTCATGGTAAGTTTACTTGACCGATTTTGGAAATTTAATTTTTAGAGTGCCTTCTCATAATCTATTTTTGACGTTTACCCATAAATTGTCGAGTTAGACCGATTGAAGGATAAAGAGTCAAAGGACAAAGGCTGTTTGCTCATGGAATCATATTCGTGTGTGAAAGCGTCAAAATAAGGTAAGGGGTGAGAGAGCGTTTGAATTCATGAGTGTAATATATTGTGAGATGAACGGGAAAACCGTAGTTCCCAACAATTCATCCGGGGCTCGCTACGTATGGCAGTAGCCCTTTGAGGGATAAATTAATAAATGTGAAAATATGGAAATTTTGAGATTAAAATATAGAATAGAAGTATTTGTAGGGTATTGATTGATTTAATTTGTTTGAATGTGTGGCATTTGATATTATTGTGATATTTGATTTAATTTTGTTAAATGTGTGGCATTTGATATTATTGTGATATTTGATTTAATTTCGTTAAATGTGTGGCATTTGATATTATTGTGATATTTGATTTAATTTCTTTAAATGTGTGGTGTGTGATATTGGTTGTTGAATTAATTTTATGCATATGTTTGATTAGATGAGTTTAAATGATGTTATAATAAAAATAGATGTGTTGTGATAATTATATGTAATGATGATAATGTATGATTAATAATGGTGATGCGATAAATTTGTGATGAATATGTGGCTATATTATTGAGATTACGCTATTTTGATGGAGAAAATAAGTTTAAAGTGTTCCTTTTGATTTTTGAGAAACGTGATATCCTAAGTTAAAAATTAAAGATTTTATTTTCTTGGAAATATATTTTTATTTATCCGCTGCAAATTTCATAGAAATATAATATAAATTATTATATATATTATTTTGGGGTTTAGGGTGTCACAGCTCCGAGTTAGTCCAATTAAAAGATAATTTAATCTTTAATCCTAGATCTATACGCCTGAGATGGCTAATTCAGAATCAGAGGAAGCAGCCATATGACAATAACGAAGTCTCCCTGATGCAAGTACATCAGTTCCTTTATAGCACAAGTTGGTTCACTTTTGTTTTATTCACTTTGACATAAATTTCGGGGACGAAATTTCTTTAAGGAGGGGAGATAATGTAACATCCTAAATCAAAGGATTAAAAATAATTAGAATTTTAAGATATTCTAATTTATAGATTATTATGATTATATTATTTATACAATTACTAAGAATAAGAGATAGAAGGAAAAAAAAGAGAAGAAATATAAATCTAAAAAGATAGAAGTATACCAAAATAAAGAGAAGCTATAATACTTTGTGGTTGTGGTAACGGTTATTAGCAAACAACATATCAAGAACGCTTCAAGAGGTGGGTAATCACACCCTTTGAACTTTCATGGTACATTTATTTTGGAAATTTAGAATGGAAAAAGAGTTAAGTATTTTGATTGGTATTTTCTTCTAAAAATATATTTTTGTCGAGAACCTAACTCTATTAAAATTGAGATTTTATGAATTGTAATAATAGATTATAAATTGATTTATTTATTATTGTTTGTTAAATTACAATTTAGATGATTGTTTGTATATATATTCTTTAAAAAGATTGTTTTATTATATTTTCATGAATGATTGTTGTTATTATATATTCAAATGAAATATTATATTATAAATATGATTTTATGAATATAATTGTTAAAATATGAATTATTTGGATTGCATGTGTTTGAGAGATATATATCCTTTAACAAGACTATGTTATTATATTTCCTTGAATGATCATTGTTATCATATATTCAAATGAAATAGTAGATTATAAATATGATTTTTCAAATATAGTTGTTGAAATATGAATTATTTGGATTTCATGTGTTTGAGAGATATATATTCTTTAAAAAGATTGTTTTGTTATATTTTCTTGAATGATCATTGTTATTATATATTCAAATGAAATATTATGTCATAAATATGATTTTGTGAATATGATTGTTAAAATTATGAACGATTTTGATTGTGTGTGCTAGAGATGGGTCTTGTACCCCATCTATTGACGAGTTTTAAACTTCACAAAGAGATGAGGTTTAAACTCCACCTGGGAGAGTATTAAACTACACAAAGAGATGAGGTTTAAACTCCACATGGATGGGTCTTGGACCCCACATATTGATGGGTTTTAAACTTCACAAAGAGATGAGGTTTAAACTCTACCTATAGATGAGTATTAAACTTCACAAAGAGATGAGGTTTAAACTCCACATGGATGAGTATTAAACTTCACAAAGAGATGAAGTTTAAACTCCACATAGATGAGTATTAAACTTCACTAAGAGATGAAGTTTAAACTCCACACGGATGGGTCTTGTACCCCATACACAGATGAGTATTAAACTTTCACAAAGAGATGAGGTTTAAACTCCACCTGGATGAGTATTAAACTTCACAAAGAGATGATGTTTAAACTCCACACGGATGAGTCTTGCACCCCACATATGGATGAGTATCAAACTTCACAAAGAGATGAGGTTAAAAATCCACATGGATGAGTATTAAACTTCACAAAGATATGAGGTTTAAACTCCACACGAATGGGTCTTGTACCCCACATATGGGTGAGTATTAAACTTCACAAAGAGATTAGGTTTAAACTCCACATGGATGAGTATTAAACTTCACAAAGAGATGAGGTTTAAACTCCACCGGGATGAGTTTTAAACTTAACAAAGAGATGAGGTTTAAACTCCACATGGATGAGTATTAAACTTCACGAAGAGATGAGGTTTAAACTCCACACAGATGGGTCTTGTACCCAACACTGGATGAGCTAGTGCTCCACATGATTAGATAATACTCACTTTGCATAAGTAGTATATCTCCATCATTGAATTGATTGATTATTTTCTGCAGAATAAATATGTATATTGGAATTATTTGATTATGATAGATGTGGATTATCGTTTATTTAATTGATGAGTTTTTATTAATTATTGGAAGTAGTTGGTTATTATAGAGAAATCTTAGTTATATCATTAATAGTTCTAAAGAATATTTTTGGATAAAGGCGGGTGCCATGATTGACTTTTTCTGGTTACCGCTCCGGCTGAGAACAATACTTGTTTTAAAATTGTGTGTATTATTCACTGGGATTTAGTATCTCATTAAAGTGTTGTTTTCAAATACTGAGACCGCTGAGGATGTCGAGAGTTGAGAAGTCCTACCTCCCTTGAGAAGAGTGACTTCCTTCAATTAGATTAGTAGATCAAGAATAAGTAGACATAATGTCTACATCGTACTTTATTTCGGGATTAGATATTATTTGCCCAGTTTTTGATATTTTAAATATTAAAGATTTTTCAGTTGTAAGGATTTATTTTGAGATTTCATAACATTACTTCTTTCGATCAATTCATTATTTATTTCAGTACCTTATTCTCTTATATAACCTTGAAATTTTTCCATTATTACCTCAGTTTTTATACTCACGTAACTAGGCGTTTGGTGGCATAGTATCAATCCTCCTAACCAAGTACTTCAGAGTTAGAAGGGTACCGCATTGTGAAGTAGAGTCTAAGCTCATGCATAGCGTTGCATTTTATTGTGATTGTTTTATTGTGATTAATATGTATCATGTGTGGTGATAATTTCTCTTAGACGAATTGATGTTGTAGTGAAATTTATTGATTTTCCATGAGTGATTTTGACTTTTAACCTGCTATTTTCTTGAAGAATGTTTGTGTAATGATACGGTTCTATTATGATTGTTTGGGTGTTCTTCTTACTTATATTATACTATTAACATGATTTCAAAACTCACCTTCTTCGTTGTTTGTGTTTGACTGGCTTGGCCCCACGTTTGTGAAATCGCAGTTGTTACAGGTTAATGAATCTTGAAGTTCAAGTTTGGGAGGAACCACGCTCTGATAGGTGATACCAGGAATAAGGGTTTTAATTTGTATTTTACTTATCTAATTCTAAATGAATTTTTGTATGAAAATCTTAGAAGTACTAGTAAGTTTTTAAATTAAATCAAGTAATTATATTTAAATCAAGTTTATTGAGTTTGCACTATTTTAATATAGAAAATAAGTTTAAAGTGTTCCTTTTTTTTTTCCAGAAATGTGGTATCCTAAATTAAAAATAAAAGTTTTTATTTTCTTGGATTAATATTTTTATTTATCCGTTGTAAATTTTATAAAAATATGATATAAATTATTATATATTATTTTGGGGTTTAAGGTGTCAAAGAATGAGCATAATCGTGATGGTCTACTATTGAGCCTTAAGGCAAGATTGTTAGACTTTGGAGGTATTCGGGTGGGGAATTCTTAGGTGACTTGGAGGTAGCACTCCAAATGTCGGGAGCTACCATGCAACACACGTTTACCTTGACTGTCGCATATATGTGTCTCGGGTTGAGTTGAGGGGATCTATGAGGACAATGCCTATTTGAATTGTCCGTCCATCGAGATGGTCGCATAATATCAAGCCTCCTAACCAAGTACTTCAGAGTTAGAATGGTACCACATTGTGAATTAGAGTCTAAGCTCATGCATAACATTGCATTTCCTTGTGATTGATGTGTTTCAAAGGTAATAATAAATAGATGATTTGATGCATATTATAATGAGATGATTATTTTACTTGAGTGACTTTGATGTTATAATAGGATACTATTTACTTAAATATTTTGATATATCGTAATGTGATTATGATACGGTCTATTATGATTGTTTGCGTGTTCTTCTTACTTATATTATAATATTAACATGATTTCAAAACTCACCTCCTTCGTTGTTTGTGTTTGACTGGTTTGGCCCTGCGTTTGCGAAATCGCAGTTATTACAGGTTAATGAGTTTTGAAGTTAAAGTTTGGGAGAAGCCCGCTCTGATAGATGATAGCGGGAATAAGGGTTGTAATTTGTATTTTATTTATTTAATTTGAAATGACTTTCTTGTATGAAAACCTTATAAGTACTAGTAAGTTTTTAGAATTAAATCAAGTAATTATACTTAAATCAAGCTTATTAAGATTGCACTATTTTATAGGCTTAAAAAGTTTAAAGTGTTCCTTTTGATTTTTGAGAAACGTGATATCCTAAATTAGTTATAAAAGTTTTATTTTGTTGAAAACATATGTTATTTATCCGCTGCAAATTTTATAGAAATATGATATAAATTATTATATATATTATTTTGGGGTTTAGGGTGTCACAATCCTCAAAGCAACATTTAGAACGTGAGAAACCACATTCACTTTGTCTCTGCGATTTTGATGTATTTTAAACTTCTACTCCTTATTGTAAACTTTAGTACTATGTTGCTATTTCTATAGTTATCTTGATTTCGTGATGGTATTGACCTAAAAAAATTATTTTAATTTGTCAAACGAGTTTATTTGTGTCAAGAATCAATTTTTGTGCAATGAAAAATTGCTTCTTAATGTCTAGATCATATTTTAATTCAAAATGTATATTATTATGGTTCAATTGATTAGAAATGGTTTTAGGATGATTTTAATGATTGAAGTTAGTTTTTTGAAAAGTTTATGGGTTAAAAGTAAATTTTGATATGTTTTATGGGTGGGAGATCATTTTTATATTTTAATAAATGAAAAAATTTTTGTATGGTTGTTTGATTGTGTTCAAAATTGAAGAAAATAATCATTTGTAAAGAGCTAAAGTGTTTAGAAAAGTATTTGTCTTGATCAAGTTGTGTAGTGAATTTTGGGAATATAATTTAATTTAGCTTGAAAATCAAATTTTGGAGATTTTAGAATTTGTTAAGAAAATTTATCCAAAAATATCCTATTCTGAAAAATTGAGTTTATGACTTCAAAATGGTAAGAAATGATTATCTAAGTGTAAGGATTTGGAGATAAATTTTTTATGATATGTAGTTTATTTCAAAACAATTTCTAAAGCTAAGGAAAATGAGAAAATTATTATTTTTTCCCATTTTAATTATGAGGTCATAGTTTTATTTTATTATCTAAGTATTGGAATTTTTACTTTTAATTATTTATTATTAACTGATTTTTTAAGTGTGGGGTTATTCAGTCATATTATTGGAACAATAATAGCAGTTGTCATGGGCTTTTTATTATGCATGATCACTTAATTTTTATATTTTTGGGTGTTGTCTTATGAAAGAAACAATTTAAGCGAATTTTTTAAGTTTGCAGCGGACAAATAAAATATATTTTCAAGAAAATAAAAACTTTTATTGTTAATTTAGGATATCACGTTTCTCAAAAATTAAAAGGGACACTTTAAAGATCTTTAGTCCAATAAAATAGTACAATCTCAATAAGCTTGATTTAAGTATAATTATTTGATTTAATTCAAAAACTTACTAGTACTTATAAGGTACTGCAAAAACCAAAGATAAATAATTATTTACTAGAAGATATAATACATTACCAAACCAAATTGAATCAGGTAGTGCAAAAACCACTTTCAAGTTATACATCATTCTAAAAATTAATTTCTAGACTTACATTATTATTAAAAAAATATCACTAACCATTTAGCACCCAAAAAAAATTCATTGAGAATTCCAAATTTTTCTTTAAATTATTTTTCAATAATTCAAGTCTAAATAAAAACAACTCAGATAAATCACTTTTCTAAATACAATACAAATAAAATATATCATGGATATTTTTAAAATCTTTAAGATTTCTAAAAATTTATTCATATTTTAATCATCAAAAACACATTTTTAAATAGTTCATCACTGTAAAAATTATTATTTTCAACTTATATTTTGAAATAAAATTTAAACTATATATATATATGTATAGATATGAAATTTTACAATTTATTAACACTTCCAAAATAGTTCCAATTTATTTTCTTATTTTATCAAACTTACAAAAAAAATTGTATATCTATATGCATTAAAGTAGTGCACATGACACAAAACATAAGACATATGATAATGAAAATGAATTACACTAATTCATAAATCTACAAAATAGTAGCCTTCTCTCACACTAGCTGTAAGACCCGTAATTTTAAATTATACTTTATGTATTTTAGTGGATTGTGGTATTGAACTCAGGGGCTTTTTAGCCAAGTTATTAATATTTTGGAGTTTATATGATCAAAAAGATATTTTGATGCCCGATTAGAATTACTCGTCGATAAATAAATTAAATTAACTGCGGCGAATCTTTTACGAATAATTAATGCGTTATGGGCGAAATGGTAATTTAACAAATATCTAGATATTTTTATATATTTGTTAATTATAATATATAAATAATGAATATATAGGAAAGGAAGGGAAGGAATTGGGGAAAAAAGAAAAAGAAAGGAAAGAAATAGAAAGAAAGGAAAATAGAAGGAAGGAAAAACAGAGAAACAAAAATATCTTCTTCCTTCTCCAGACTCGCGCGCCCATTCTTTCCCCTTTCTTCTACCTTCCATTTTTTTCTTCCTTTAAGTTCAAGAAAAGAAACCCAAGGTTGGGTGGGTGATAGAACAAGGATTTCTCAACTCCACTCTTCCGCTTTGATTCGAAAACGAAGAAAAACGGTATTAGGGATTCAAACACAAACCTCCCCGTTTCACCTAGATCTAAACGTCGTTTCAAGAAGTGATAGAAGGGAAGGTTGCTCACCTCCGTGCTACGGTGCTAGTGGACCAATTTTGGAAGCGGCGTTGCGAGCCGAAATTTTACCGGATTTACTCACGGTGCCGTAATCGCACGTTAGAGCTAACGCGAAGGTAAGGGCTCCTTCCAAACTTTTAGTTTGCATTTAGGGACTTATCTGTGGTTGTGTGGGAAGGAATTTGTTAGGGTTAAATGTATCGATTTGGGGAAAAACGAAACTAGTGCGTTATGGGTAAAACCTTAGAGTTAGGTTTTGTTTATAATGATGAATGTTTCGTGGTAAATGAATTTGAAGTCATTGTATATGATTATGAACAAATGAAATTGGTTGTATCTGGGTGTTATGTTGCTTTGATTTGTGTTCGTTGTTTTTGACATGCTCTTAATTGATATTGATGAGATTTGATGTGTGTATGGTTGGATTTGTGAATAAATGAATTGATATGTTTTGATGTGAGAATTTGTTGAGTTTGTGTTGTGTGAAACTTGAAAACCATTAAGTTAAATGAGCATTAAGAATGGGGAATCTCTTAATGTCTCGTTTACTTAATGTGCGTTTGTTTGTGAAAAATCGTTTAAGTTAACTGGGCGTTAAGAATGGGGAATCTCTTAATGTCTCGGTTACTTAACATTTTGTTTTGAAAACCGTTTAAGTTAACTGGACGTTAAGGAGGGGGAACCTCTTAATGTCTCGGTTACTTAATATTTTGTTTTGAAAACCGTTTAAGTTAACTGGACGTTAAGGAGGGGGAACCTCTTAATGTCTCGGTTACTTAATATTTTGTTTTAAAGAAAAATCGTTTAAGTTAACTGGGCGTTAAGAATGGGGAATCTCTTAATGTCTCGGTTACTTAATATTTTGTTTTAAAGAAAAATCGTTTAAGTTAACTGGGCGTTAAGAATGGGGAATCTCTTAATGTCTCGGTTACTTAATATTTTGTTTTGAAAACCGTTTAAGTTAACTGGACGTTAAGGAGGGGGAATCTCTTAATGTCTCGGTTACTTAATATTTTGTTTTAAAGAAAAATCGTTTAAGTTAACTGGGCGTTAAGAATGGGGAATCTCTTAATGTCTCGGTTACTTAATATTTTGTTTTGAAAACCGTTTAAGTTAACTGGACGTTAAGGAGGGGGAATCTCTTAATGTCTCGGTTACTTAATATTTTGTTTTGAAAACCGTTTAAGTAAACTGGGCGTTAAGAATGGGGAATCTCTTAATGTCTCGGTTACTTAATATTTTGTTTTAAAGAAAAATCGTTTAAGTTAACTGGGCGTTAAGAACGGGGAATCTCTTAATGTCTCGGTTACTTAACATTTTGTTTTGAAAACCGTTTAAGCTAACTGGGCGTTAAGAATGGGGAATCTCTTAATGTCTCGGTTACTTAATATTTTGTTTTGAAAACCGTTTAAGTAAACTGGGCGTTAAGAATGGGGAATCTCTTAATGTCTCGGTTACTTAATATTTTGTTTTGAAAACCGTTTAAGTAAACTGGGCGTTAAGAATGGGGAATCTCTTAATGTCTCGGTTACTTAATATTTTGTTTTGAAAACCGTTTAAGTAAACTGGGCGTTAAGAATGGGGAATCTCTTAATGTCTCGGTTACTTAATATTTTGTTTTGAAAACCGTTTAAGTAAACTGGGCGTTAAGAATGGGGAATCTCTTAATGTCTCGGTTACTTAATATTTTGTTTTAAAGAAAAATCGTTTAAGTTAACTGGGCGTTAAGAACGGGGAATCTCTTAATGTCTCGGTTACTTAATATTTTGTTTTGAAAACCGTTTAAGTAAACTGGGCGTTAAGAATGGGGAATCTCTTAATGTCTCGGTTACTTAATATTTTGTTTTGAAAACCGTTTAAGTAAACTGGGCGTTAAGAATGGGGAATCTCTTAATGTCTCGGTTACTTAATATTTTGTTTTGAAAACCGTTTAAGTAAACTGGGCGTTAAGAATGGGGAATCTCTTAATGTCTCGGTTACTTAATATTTTGTTTTGAAAACCGTTTAAGTAAACTGGGCGTTAAGAATGGGGAATCTCTTAATGTCTCGGTTACTTAACATTTTGTTTTGAAAACCGTTTAAGTAAACTGGGCGTTAAGAATGGGGAATCTCTTAATGTCTCGGTTACTTAACATTTTGTTTTGAAAACCGTTTAAGTAAACTGGGCGTTAAGAATGGGGAATCTCTTAATGTCTCGGTTACTTAACATTTTGTTTTGAAAACCGTTTAAGTAAACTGGGCGTTAAGAATGGGGAATCTCTTAATGTCTCGGTTACTTAATATTTTGTTTTGAAAACCGTTTAAGTAAACTGGGCGTTAAGAATGGGGAATCTCTTAATGTCTCGGTTACTTAATATTTTGTTTTGAAAACCGTTTAAGTAAACTGGGCGTTAAGAATGGGGAATCTCTTAATGTCTCGGTTACTTAATATTTTGTTTTGAAAACCGTTTAAGTAAACTGGGCGTTAAGAATGGGGAATCTCTTAATGTCTCGGTTACTTAATGTTCGTTTTTGAAAATCGTTTCAGTAAATGAGTATTAAGAATGGGGAATCTCTTAATGACTTATTTACTGAAAGATGGAAAATTTTAGATTTTCCTTCCTTTCTTTTTCTTTCCTTTGTTTTTCCTTTCTTCCTTTTTCCTTCTTTCCCTTTTATACTATTTTCTTTTCCTTTTCCTTCCTTCTAGTTTTCCTTTCTTTTTCCCTCCAAGCAAACATATATATATAATAAATATAACTTAACAAATATCTCAAAATATCTAGATATTTGTTAAATTACCGTTTCGCCCGAAACGCATAAAATTAACCGTAAAGTATTCACCGCAGTTAATTTCAATTTATTTATCGACGAGAAATTCTAATTGGCATCGAAATATCTTTTTGATTAAAAAAAACTCCAAAATATTATTAACTTTGGCTTAAAAGCCTCCGAACCAAAATCCAAAATACACCAAAAATACATAAAGCACGATAACAGATTGCTCATTGATTTATCAAGGTCTTGGTTAGTTATGTATTACTTGATGGATTGAGAACCTTATTTTGATTTCATTTTTAATTGGCAAGCATTATGTGAACTTTTAGCATATGGAAAATCCTTTTAAGGTGCATGCTTAGTTGAAAGGTTATTTTGTGCATCTAAAAGCTTAAATGGTATGTGTTAACTGTTAATTTCGGTTGGTGACCCTTTACAACTATTGTGGAAATCTGGGCTTTGCCCTCAGAGGAGAGCCAGGATGATCCTACCGGTTCGTACCCTACGGATGAGAATGTAGATGGGAATGCTTGATTGGAGCTACGCTAGGAGGATCCCACGGGGCGTGTGGAGATCACTCAGGGTGTTTAGTTGTTTTGTAAAATGATCAGACTAGGTTGACATAGAGGGAACGGATGTCTCTCTTTTGGGTTGCGTTTATTTTTAAACTGGAAGACTGTACTACTTTTGTTATGTAAATATTTTGAATTCATGGATTGAGAACTTTTTCCGCTGCTTGAAAATTATAATGACTTAATTACTTATCCAAAGGTGTTACCTTATTTATTTCTCTATTTTATTTTAATTTCTTTAAAAAAAAATACACCCTCGGTTTGAAAAACGGGGTGTTACAAAACATAAGACATATGATAATGATAATGAATTACACTAATTCATAAATCTACAAAATAGTAGCCTTCTCTCACACTAGCTACTTAGCATGCTTATAGATACATCCCTCAGTTTCTATCAAGCCGCAAAATTGGTCCAAAACATAACACACCATCAATTTTAAAGATTTCGGAGTTCTGTTCTAATCTTAAAAATTGAGTCTAAAATAAAAATTGCAATTTTATAATTAATAAAAAAATTGATAAAATAAATTTTAGTTTCTATACGCATACCAATCTATATGAGGCACTCTACACATATCAATCTACATGATGCACTCTACACATACCAATCTATTAATGCATACCATTTTGTTAGGTTAATTAATTCATAAAAAAAAAAAATTATACTCGTAAAATACGTCAATTATAGGATACAAAATTTAGATAACTTTTCAAAAAAAATTTCACTTTTGAAAAGATTCTTTAAAAACTTTGTTTTTTTTCCCTTCTTTTGACTTATCTTTCTCAATTAGTAGACATTTTATCATTAGTACTATTGTAAATCACTCAAGAGTTCTTAAACTTTAAAACTCTAACATCGAGTCAAACTCTAATGAGTTCATAATTTCAGAATAAAAAAAAAAAAATCAATCATTTCAAATAAATATCCCAACATCCTCACGATTCAATATTTACACCAGCCCCCTAAACCAACATAACAACAACTCTTTCTGTAAATTTTAAGCTGTTTTAAATATTAAATAAAATCAGTAGCATAGAATTATTGTTGTTTTATAAATAAATGAAAATTCAACTCAATTTAATTTCTTTAAAATAATCCAGAGTAACTCAAACAAAATTTATTTTCATTATATAAAATAAGTAAACTTTAACTTCTTCAAAATGTCATTTTTAAAAAATTCTAAGTTCCACCAACCACTAACATTCAAGAATTACTATTGCTAATAATATGAATTTCATAATATCTAAATCATGACGAACATTCTGAATTATTTTCAAAACCAATATCAAAACTCTACTCATCTAGATACAACCATCAACACTTTCAAGTGATTTAAAGTTAACATTCACAATTTATTTTTTTCTTAACACAAGCCAACCGAAAATAAAAACAAGAATTTTTGTTGTCAAAATTAAAACATTAAACGTAAGAGACATATTTACTATCTAACTCAAAGTTTAGAACGAAACATCTTTTTTTCTTTAAATTGAGTTTCAACAAAATAATAATAATTTGTACCTAGTAAAAGTCAATACTTAAATTTTTAAACAAATAATTCATACGAAAATCAATGTTTCAATCAATTAGTTATTAGATCAAGCACTTTAAACAGATACCTATCAAAACTAAATATTTTAAATTGATTAAGGGTGAAATATACAGCTGGTCAATCAAAATTATTATTTCCAACTATTCATATAAAACAAGAGTACAAAAATCATAGTTAGGTAGGCAAGCAATAAGCAACAAGTAACTAACATAATCTTGTCAACAATTAAAATTAACTCAAATCTTAACACATAATTTGATGGTTTATTTACTCACTTAAGTAGGAATTTAGGATCCATAACACAATCAGAGTAAGCAATTAATAAATAGTTAATTAGTAATCTCGAAAATATGTATAATATTACAAAAGCATATAATCATTAACACAATTATATAACGGGAAAACCATCATAGTGAAAATAATTATTACACAAGAAAACACAATTGACATTCGTAGCACATAATCGACATTCGACCCACTCGGCCTTATTGGACAGACCTGCTCTGATACCACTAATGTGACACCCTAAACCCCAAAATAACATTTATAATAATATATACTAAATTATTTGAATAAAACTTGCAGTGGATAAAGAAAATCTGTTAAAGAGAATAAAAACTTTAATATCTAATTTAGGATATCACGTTTCTCTAAATACACATGAAACAATTCAACTTTGTTCCTCAATTAAAATAGTATAATATCAATGAACTTGATTTAACTAGAATTTCTTGATTTAATTCCCAAGACTTACTTGTACTAAGTTTTCATATAAAAAGTCATTTGTAATAACATAAGTAAAATACACATTACAACTCTTAATTCCCGGTATCACCTATCAGAGCGAGGTTTCTCCCAAACTTGAACTTCGAGACTCATTAACCTGTAATAACTGCGATTTCACAAACGCATGGCCAAGCCAGTCAAACACAAACAATGAAGGAGGTGAGTTTTGAGATTATGTTGATAGTATAATATAAATAAGAGGAACACGTAATTAATCATCAATAAACCATATCATTACACAAACATTCTTCAAGGAAAAACAACACATTATATAGTCAAAATCAAAGAAAATCAATACAGTTCACTGTAACATCGAATCATCGCATACATTATTATCACACATAATACATATTAATCACAACAAAACAATCACAAGAAAATGCAATGCTATGCATGAGCTTAGACTCTACTTCACAATGTGGTACCGTTCTAACTCTGAAGTACTTGGTTAGGAGGCTTGATACTTTGCCACCACCCTGGTGGACGGATAATTCAAATTGGCCCTATACTCATAGATCCCCTCAACTGGACTCGAGACACATATACGTGACAGTCGAGGTAAACGTGTGTTGCATGGTAGCTCCAAGTCACTTAGGAACTCTCCACCCGAATACCTCCAAGGTCTAATAATCTTGCGTTAAGGCTCGACAACAGACCGCCACGATCATGCTCATTCAGTTGTACTTCCATGCAATCACTAGGCTTGTCAGACCCTACCTATATGATGACAAAATAATCTTCACTTTGCAAATTCTCAATATTTATATTCTTCTTTCGTTGGCCTATGATACTCCATTAAGACCGTCATCTCAAACACAAATTGGAATCACAATTATTTTACCAACTATGGGGTTACTTCAATATTCTCATCACAAATTCACAACATCACTATCATTAATCATATCTCATCACATAAACTCATCACAAATTTATAGCATCACTATCATCAACCATACATCATCACATAGGCTTATCACAAATTTATAACATCATTATTATTAATTATACATCATCGTAATCACATAAACTTATCAAAATGGGTATAAAAATTTAGGTAATAATGCTAAAGTTGTAAGAATCATATAAGAGAGTAAGGTACTGGAATAAATAATAAATTATTAGAGAGAAGTAATGTTATGAAATCTCAAAAAATTATCCTTACAACTGAAAAATATTTAATAATTAAAATATCCAAAACTGGGCAAATAGTATCTAATCCTGACATAAAATGCAAGGTAGACATTATGTCTACTTATTCTTGATCTACTAACCTAAGCAAAGGAAATCACTCTTCTCAAGGGAGGTAGGACTTCTTAACTCTCGACGTCTCGAACGGTCTCAGTATCTGAAAACAACACTTTAATGAGATACAAAAACCAAGTGAATAATACACACAATTTCAAAACAAGTATTATTCTCAGCCGGAGCGGTAACCGGAAAAGTCGATCATGGCACCCGCCTTCATCCAAAAATATTCTTTAGAACTATTCGTGATATAACTAAGATTTCTCTATAATAACCAACTACTTTGAATAATTAATTAAAACTCATCCAATAAATTAACGATAATCCACATCTATTATAATCAGATAATTCCAATATACACATTTATTCCACAAAAATAATCAATTAATTCAATGATGGAGATATACTACTTCTGCAAAGTGAGTATTATCTAATCATGTGGAGCACCAGCTCATCTAGTGTTGGGTACAAGACCCATCTGTGTGGAGTTTAAACCTCATCTCTTTGTGAAGTTTAAAACCCATCAATATGTGGGGTCCAAGACCCATCCATGTAGAGTTTAAACCTCATCTCTTTGTGAAGTTTAATACTCATCCAGGTGGAGTTTAAACCTCATCTCTTTGTGAAGTTTAAAACTCATCAATAGGTGGGGTACAAGACCCATCTCCAGCACACACAATCAAAATCATTCATAATCTTAACAATCATATTCACAAAATCATATTTATGACATAATATTTCATTTGAATACATAATAACAATGATCATTTAAGAAAATATAATAAAACAATCTTTCTAAAGAATATGTATCTCTCAAACACATGCAATCCAAATAATTCATATTTCAACAACTATATTTGAAAAATCATATTTATAATCTACTATTTCATTTGAATATATGGTAACAATGATCATTCAAGAAAATATAATAACACAGTCTTGTTAAAGGATATATATCTCTCAAACACATACAATCCAAATAATTCATATTTTAACAATTATATTTGTAAAATCATATTTATAATATAATATTTCATTTGAATATATAATAACAACAAGCATTCAGGAAAATATAATAAAATAATCTTTTTAAAGAATATATATTCAAACAATCATCAAAATGATAATTTAACAAACAATAATAAATAAATCAATTTATAATCTATTATTACGATTCATAAAATCTCAATTTTAATAGAACATATATGTCTTGATTTTATTAGTTATGACTACCTATATACATGCCAACTATCACCATATAAATTGAATGGTTTGTTTAATTCTGAAAACAATAACAAATAGATTCTAAGCTTGTTAATCGAACAATTGGTTAAAACATGCTCAAATCCTATTTTGAGGTCATATAGGAGGATAATTAATTTTTATTAAGTATCTGGCGCATATAGATAATAATAATAATAATAATAATAATAATAATAATAATAATAATAATAATAATAATAATAATAATAATAATAATAGTATAATCATAATAATCTATAAATTAGAATATTTTAAAATTCTAATTATTTTTAATCATTTGATTTAGGATGTTACATCTAATCAAACATATACATAAAATGCATTCGACATCCAATATCACAATAATATCAAATATCTCACATTTAATAAAAATAAATCAAACATGACAATAATATCAAATACCACACATTTAACGAAGTTAAATCAATCAACACCTTATAAATATTTTTATTCTATATTTTAATCTCACAATTCCCATATTTTTACATTAATCAATTTATCACTCAGAGGGCTACTGCCGTACGTAGCGATCGCCAAATGAATCTTTAGGAAATACGGTTTTCCCGTTCATCTCACATTATATTATAGTCATGAATTCAAACGCTATCTCACCCTTAGCTTATTTCGACGCTTTATCAAACCCAGAAATCAATGAGAGTTTTCAACGGCAACTGTAGATTGACAACGTAAAGTAGACGAATCCGAAGATCGAGACACGACTGAAAAATTATGTGGAGCATAAAAATAAACATGGATTTATTAATAATAATTTTTTGAGCAAAAATGGAGTCAAAACGACGAGAATAAAATAGCAGAAAATGTCTCACCCACTCGTCGAAGCGCCAAAAGGGTCCGACGTCAACTTCACCGAAAAATGCAAATGAGTAGTGTTTCTTGAAGGTTTCAACGAGAGGAATTCAGAAACGATGTCATATTTTTTGAGACGACAAACGTGGTGACCGGTATTGGCGAAAAACAACTCTCCCAAGGGATGGAATGGAGCTGTTTCTAAAAAAACGGAGCAACGATTGATAAAATTGATGCCAAAAATGGATTCACTAGTCGATTTTGCGTGGGAGGAAATTTGAGAGAAAGAGTTTTTCTTGCTTGCGTTTCAGCCTGCGTTTCAACGTGTGTTCAATGTGAGTTCTTTGGCAATTTTTATTTTATTTTTATTTTTAAATGTAGATGGAAGGGTGCGAATAGCAAGGACTCAAAACCGGGGTGTATAAAGTAAACAGCCCAAACGAAACAATACTAGGAAGCAAACAACAGTGATGGGTGCAGAAAGTGGTCTATCCCAAACTTTATTTTATTTTTAAAGTATCCCAAACAAATTAATTACTTGTTCTATTCATCCATAATTAAAATATTACTCTCTAAAATTCTCACATTAAAATCATAATATTTGCCCACACTCT
>NC_021162.2:23828323-23829602 GCF_000331145.2 Cicer arietinum | reverse complement strand
AATACTCACATTAAAATCATAATATTTGCCCACTCTCTTTCAGAATACCAATCCATTTTATTTATTTATTTATTTAGTTTTTTAAACTTTTCTAAAATATTTAACTCTAAAATATGTACACTAAAATACTATTATTTATAGAAACATATATAAAATAATAATATATAATATTTGTAATTCATATCACTTACTTAGTCAAATATGTATATGATTAACACATGGTAGAAAACACTCATATAACAAGAATTAGTTGCAAAATTTCTCCACATATATTCTAAAATAACGTTAACACCAAATTAATTATTTAAAACACTATTTCATTAAGAAAATATTTATTTTAAAATTTGGGGTGTTACAATTCTCCCTTGGTTAAAAAATTTTCGTCCACGAAATTTGTGGTGATTGAACTAATATCTAACTTACCACCCTCTAGATTCAAACTTAGTCTATACATGTATTTAAGACATTTACTATTTAATTAAGCACACCGTGTCAAAAATCAATTAGCTTAACATGAAAGGCTAACATGACACAACAATTTAATTAAACACACCACATTCAACAATTTAATTATGAAGCGAATATCATGATCATGATTAGTCAGTATCATATATAGATAAAACTAAGCATGTGAATTTTAGTCAACAACAACTTACTACATTCAGTTACGTCAAATATCACATATATCAAATACGTTTTCAAGTTCAACTAACTTCTCAAACAATATTCTACTAGTTTTACTCACCTAAAATGGTGTTTAAATCCTAAATACAATTACTCTATAAGTTTCACAAAGATAGACAGATAGAGAAACATTTAAAATATATCATACCTTCATGAATTACGAACAAAAATGCATATAACAACTCAATGTTCTACAATCACTTAAGTTTTTTAAAAGGAAACTAACGTGCATAATTATAGTGGAATAGAACAATTTTGTTTGTAACACCCCGATTTTCTAAGCGAGGGTGTATTTTTTTTTCAAAAGAAATTAAACTAAAACAGAGAAATAAACAAGTAAATGCCTTTGGATAAATAATTGAGTCATTATAATTTACAAGCAGCGGAAAAGTTTCTCCAAATATAAATCCAAAGCATTTACACAACAACAAATGGTACATGGAACCCATTCAAATAAGATGTCAAACTGACAATATTAGTATAAGTACAGTTTTCCAAATTAAAATACTCCAACCCAAAAAGAAGGACATCTAGTCCCTATACATCAACCTAATCTGATAATCCTACCAAAAACTATACACCCTGAGTGATCTCC
>NC_021162.2:23825420-23826733 GCF_000331145.2 Cicer arietinum | reverse complement strand
TCAAGTGTAGGTCTCTAAAAGCTTCCCACAACTCTTGTTGTCTAGCCATAATTAGTGAAGACACCGATACACTTCTTCTGCTCAACGCATCCGCCACTACATTGGCCTTCCCAGGGTGGTACTGCAGTGTGAAATCAAAATCCTTGAGAGTCTCCATCCATCGTCTCTGGCGCATGTTCAACTCCTTCTGATCAAACAAATATTTCAAGCTTTTATGGTCACTGAACACGGTGAACGTGCACCCATATAAATAATGCCTCCAGATCTTTAATGCAAAAACAACTGCGGCAAGCTCCAAATCATGGGTAGGATAGTTTCTCTCATGAATCTTCAGTTGTCTTGAGGCATAAGCCACAACTTTCTTGTGTTGCATCAGAACACATCCCAAACCTTGGTGAGATGCATCACAATAAACTCTGTAGGGTTCTTCTGATTGCGGTAATACCAACACTGGTGAGGTCGTCAATTTTCTCTTTAGTAACTGAAAATTTTCCTCACACTTCTCCGTCCATGCGAACGGTTGATCTTTTCTGGTAAGTTGTGTCAATGGAGTCACAATCTTTGCAAAACCTTCGATAAACCTTCTGTAGTACCCTGTCAATCCCACGAAGCTTCGTATGTCAGTGACGGTCTGAGGTTGTTTCCAAGCAAGAACCGCCTCAATCTTAGCCGGATCTACAGCGATTCCTTCCTTGGTTATCACATGTCCTAAGAAATTCACTTTCTCTAGCCAAAATTCACACTTCGAAAAATTGGCATACAATCGCTTCTCGTGTAAAATCTCAAGAACTTGGCGTAAATGTTCTCCATGCTCTTCTTCAGTTCTTGAATAAATCAATATATCATCAATGAACACCACAACAAATTTATCAAGGAATTAATTAAAGATTTTGTTCATGTAGTCCATGAAAATTGCTGGTGCATTGGTAACTCCAAACGGCATAACCACATATTCATAATGTCCATAACGGGTTCTGAAAGCAGTTTTTTGAGTATCTCCTTCCCTTACTCGAATCTGATGGTAACCCGACTTCAAGTCAATCTTCGAAAATATCGCGGCCCCTCTCAATTGATCCATTAAATCATCGATGCGTGGCAAAGGATAACGATTCTTAATAGTTGCCTTATTAAGCTGTCTATAATCCACACATAAGCGCGAGCTTCTGCCCTTCTTCTTAACTAGCAAAAATGGAGCTCCCCACGGTGATACACTTGGTCTTATAAATTTCCTCTCCAACAAGTCTTCAATTTGACTTTTGAGCTCATTTAATTCCAATGGCAACATTCGATACGGTGCCATTGAAATTGGTCCC
>NC_021162.2:23824012-23824428 GCF_000331145.2 Cicer arietinum | reverse complement strand
TGCATTCCCAAGGGCAAGACGGAGTCTTGAATCTCATACTTTAGCCCGTCTTGGAAACGATGACACATGAATGGTTCATCAATCTCTTCACGGAAAAACCTGAAATGCCTCGATAGCGATTCAAACTTAGCCGCATATTCGCCCACGGTCATGTTCCCCTGATGAAGTTTTAGAAAATCATCACCCAGTTTAGTCCTGGTACTCATCGGGAAGTATTTGTCTAAAAACTTCCTTTTGACTGATTCCCAGTTCACCTCCTCGTGAGCTGATCCCATTAATAACCTTGCACTCCTCCACCAGTACTCAGCATCCCCCAATAGCATATAAGTGGCATAGCTGACCTTCACTCCCGCCTGACAGTTAATCATTTCAAAGATTTTCTCCACTTCTTGGATCCATTGATCCGCCTTCTCTGA
>NC_021162.2:23821221-23823938 GCF_000331145.2 Cicer arietinum | reverse complement strand
GGATCTCTCTTCCCCTCTTTTCAAGATCACGTTGAGTCTTGGCAGCAGTCTGTGCAGCAACAGAAGCAGCCATGTTATTCATAGCCTCTGCCATTTGATCATTCCTATTAGCGTTGGCTCTCGGAGCGTCATTCCTTCTTGGCGGCATGGTTTTCCTATAAAACCATCATCAAGTAGAGTCTTAACACTACTTCAAATAATTCCAAACTAACTTTCGACCACAGCAACACATAATAATTATATTGGATTTGACAACTCAAGCCACCTAAACCGACGCATGATCAGATAACAACTTCCAACCTAAAGGTTGACCTACAATCTATAACCAAGGTTCCCCAACCCCCAAAGAAAACCAAACCAAAGCTCTGATACCACACTGTAACACCCCGATTTTCTAAGCGAGGGTGTATTTTTTTTTCAAAAGAAATTAAACTAAAACAGAGAAATAAACAAGTAAATGCCTTTGGATAAATAATTGAGTCATTATAATTTACAAGCAGCGGAAAAGTTTCTCCAAATATAAATCCAAAGCATTTACACAACAACAAATGGTACATGGAACCCATTCAGATAAGATGTCAAACTGGCAATATTAGTATAAGTACAATTTTCCAAATTAAAATACTCCAACCCAAAAAGAAGGACGTCTAGTCCCTATACATCAACCTAATCTGATCATCCTACCAAAAAACTATACACCCTGAGTGATCTCCACGCGCCCCGTGAGACCCTCCTAACGTAGCTGCAGTCAAGCGTTCCCATCTCCATTCCCGTCCGTCGGGTACGAACCGGTAGGATCGTCCTGACTCTCATCTGAGGGAAAAGCCCAGAATTCCCGTCCGTCGGGTACGAACCGGTAGGATCGTCCTGACTCTCATCTGAGGCAAAGCCCAGATTTCCACAATAATTGTAAAGGGTCACCAACCGAAATTAACAGTTAACACATAACATTTAAGTTTTTAAATGCTCAAAATAACTTTTCAACTAAGCATGCACCTTAACAGGATTTTCCATATGCGAAAAGTTTATATAATACTTGCCAATTAAAAATGGAATCAAAATAAAGTTCTCAATCCCTTAATTAATACATACGAATATTAAGTAAACAAGATATTAAGAGATTCCCCATTCTTAATACTCTTTTAACTTAAACGATTTCCGAAACGAATATTAAGTAAACAAGATATTAAGAGATTCCCCATTCTTAATACTCTTTTAACTTAAACGATTTCCGAAACGAATATTAAGTAAACAAGATATTAAGAGATTCCCCATTCTTAATACTCTTTTAACTTAAACGATTTCCGAAACGAATATTAAGTAAACAAGATATTAAGAGATTCCCCATTCTTAATACTCTTTTAACTTAAACGATTTCCGAAACGAATATTAAGTAAACAAGATATTAAGAGATTCCCCATTCTTAATACTCTTTTAACTTAAACGATTTCCGAAACGAATATTAAGTAAACAAGATATTAAGAGATTCCCCATTCTTAATACTCTTTTAACTTAAACGATTTCCGAAACGAATATTAAGTAAACAAGATATTAAGAGATTCCCCATTCTTAATACTCTTTTAACTTAAACGATTTCCGAAACGAATATTAAGTAAACAAGATATTAAGAGATTCCCCATTCTTAATACTCTTTTAACTTAAATGATTTTCCAAAACAACATTAAGTAAACCGAGATATTAAAAGATTCCCCATTTTTAATACTCATTTGACTTAAACGATTTTCACAACAAACATTAAGCAAACAGAAATATTAAGAGATTCCTTATTCTTAATACTCTTTTAACTTAAACGATTTTCCAAAACAACATTAAGTAAACTGAGATATTAAATGATTCCCCATTTTTAATACTTGTTTAACTCTAATGGTTTTCACGCCAACATTAAGTAAACGTAGACATTAAGAGATTCCCCATTCTTAATACTCGTTTAACTTAAATGATTTTTTTCAAACACACATTAAGTAAACCGAGGTATTAAAAGATTCCCCATTTTTAATACTCGTTTAACTCTAATGGTTTTCACGCCAACATTAAGTAAACGTAGACATTAAGAGATTCCTCATTATTAATACTCGTTTAACTTAAATGATTTTCTCAAACACACATTAAGTAAACCGAGATATTAAAAGATTCCCCATTTTTAATACTCGTTTAACTCTAATGGTTTTCAAATTTCACAACAAAACCAACTCAAAACATTTTATCAAATTCAATTCACAATCCACACCAAAACACATCAAATTTCATCGGTATTAACTTAGAACACGTCAAATACGACGAACACAAATCAACACAACATAACACTCAAACACATCAAATTTCATTTACCCATAATCATACACAAATGAGTTAAGTTCATTTTCCACGAAACACCCATCAATATCGTCAAGACCTAACTCTAAGACTTTACCCACAGAACCTTAGATTCATTTTCCTAAATCAATACATTCAACCCTAACAAATTCCTTTCCACATAACTACAGACAAGTCCCTAAATGCAAACTAAAAGTTTGGAAGGAGCCCTTACATTAACGATAGCTTTAACGTGCGTTTCCGGTACCGCGAGCAAATCCGGTAAAAATCTCCGCCCGTAACGTCACCTCCAAATTGGTCCCCTAGCACGGTAGCATGGTAGTGAGAAACCTTCCCTTCTATCTCTTCACGAAACGAAGCTTAGATCTAGATGAAACGGGGAG
>NC_021162.2:23811616-23820920 GCF_000331145.2 Cicer arietinum | reverse complement strand
TATATATATATATATATATATATATATATATATATATATATTAATCGTAACTTAACAAATATCTATATATTTATTAAAATTACCATTTCACCCATAACCCATTAAATTCCTCGTAAAAGGTTCACCGCAGTTAATTTAATTTATTTATCGACGAGTAATTCTAATAGGCATCAAAATATCTTTTTGATCATATAAACTCCAAAATATTATTATCTTTGGCTAAAAAGCCTCCGAGCCAAAATCCAAAATACACAAAAATACATAAAATACACTTTAAAATTATGGGTCTTACATTTTTCACATATAGTTTCAAACACACCCAAAGTCTAACTTAATTTTAAAATGTTACACAAAATTCATTTATAGAACTCTTACAATAGTTCTAGGTCCTTATCAAATAATACAATATAGAACACACAAAAAAAGACACTAACACAATGCACTTATTTATTTTAAGCATGTTACTTAGAAGATCAAATATACTTAATTGAATGTTTATTTTAAGTACACACAACCAACCTAATATTCACGTCACCTAATCAGTTATTAAGTATTCAACATTTGTGCCACATAAGACTCATAATCACTCAAAGTTGTATAACAGATGAACATGGTTTCTAACTATTTCCAAAACAAAATTAACAAGTATTTATACTAATAATAACTACGGATTATTGTTGTCTCTTTGATCGACGATGAGTCATCGGGGTAGCTAGTCCATCCTACTCATGTAGTCAACTAATTAAGGAACTATAACTGTAGTCATTCAAATTCAAATAGGGGTAATTAAAAGTATCTTTAAAATGATTCAGGAGTGCGAAGGCGGCACCACAACTCCTACTCCTTACTTCAAGTTAAAAACACACTTAATTACACATTGACAATAATTTATTGGTAATTTACAACTAGTTACAACAAGGAAATGACACTAGTATCAATATATAACCAATAATCCGATTGAAGAAATATAGAACTATTTCACTTTTAGATGCTCTCGACTTCTCTAACTCTATACACCAATTCCCAACAATTAGAACACTTGAAACACGAACAATTTAATATTTACATAATCATATACACATAAAAATAACTAATCAAAAAATTGCCACCAAGATTTTACGTTCATCTCATAACTCAAACGATGATTCAAAAAATGAAACATATTCTCATAGAGGTCTAACTGCTCCAAATTGATCATCATAAAATTTTCTTTTGAGTTAACTATCACTTAAAGTTACAACAAATGGAAGCATATATAGATTTTCCAAGTAGAAGATAAGATAAATGATTATTTACTAGAAGATACAATACATTACCAAACCAAATTGAATCAGGTAGGGCAAAAACCACTTTCAAGGTTACACATCATTCTAAAAATTAATTTCTAGACTTAAATTATTATTAAAAAAATATCACTAACCATTTAACACCAAAAAAAAATTCATTGAGAATTCCAAATTTTTCTTTAAATTATTTTTCAATAATTCAAGTCTAAATAAAAACAACTAAGATAAATCGCGTTTCTAAATACAATACAAATAAAATAAATCACGGATATTTTTAAAATCTATAAGATTTCTAAAAATTCATTCATATTTTAATCATAAAAAACACATTTTTAAATAGTTTATCATTGTAAAAATTATTATTTTCAACTTTTATTTTGAAATAAAATTTAAACTATATATATAGATAGATAGAAAATTTTACAATTAATTAACACTTCCAAAATAGTTCCAATTTATTTTCTTATTTTATCAAACTTACAAAAAAAAAATTGTATATCTATATACATTAAAGTAGTGCGTGCACATGACACAACATAAGACATATGATAATGATAATGAATTACTCTAATTCATAAATCTACAAAATAGTAGCTTCCTCTCAAACTAACTACTTAACATGCTTATAGATACATCCCTCAGTTTCTATCAAGCCACAAAATTGGTACAAAACATAATACACCATCAATTTTAAAGATTTTGGACTTATGTTCTAATCTTAAAAATTGATCCTAAAATAAAAATAGCAATTTTATAATTAATAAATAAAATTGATAAATTAAATTTTAGTTTCTATACGCATACCAATCTACACGAGGCATTCTACACATACCAATCTAATGCATACCATTTTGTTAGGTTAATTCATAAAAAAAATTCTACTTATAAAATACATCAATTTTAGATTCCAAAATTTAGATAACTTTTCAAAAAGAACTTCACTATTGAGATGATTTTTAAAAACTTTGTTTTTTTTTTTCCTTCTTTTTACTCCTCTTTCTCAATTAGTAGACATTTTATCATTAGTACTATTGTAAATCACTGAAGAGTTATTAAACTCTAAAACTCTAACATCGAGTCAAACTCTATTGAGTTCATAATATCATAATTAAAAAAAAAATCAATCATTTCAAATAAATATCCCAACACCCTCACGATTCAATATTTACACCAGCCCCCTAAACCAACATAACAACAACTCTTTTCAATTTTCTTAACACAAGACAGAGTAAAACATGCTGTAAATTTTAAGTTGTTTTAAACATTAAATAAAATTAGTAACATAGAATTATTGTTATTTTATAAATCAACAAAAATTCAACTCAATTTAATTTCTTTAAAATAATCAAGAGTAACTCAAACAAAAGTTATTTTCATCATATAAAATAAGTAAACTTTAACTCCTTCAAAATGTCATTTTTTTAAAAATTCTAAGTCCTACCAACCTCTAATATTCAAGAATTACTATTGCTAATAATATGAATTTCATACTATCTAAATCATGACGAACATTATAAATTGTTTTCAAAACCAATATCAAAACTCTACTCATCTAGATACAACCATCAACACTTTCAAGTGATTTAAAGTTAACAATCACGATTTAAAATCGATTTTTTTTCTTAACACAAGGCAACATAAAATTAAAATTTTTTTTAGTCAAAATTAAAACTATAAACGTAAGAGACATATTTCCTATCTAACTCAATGTTTAGAACGAAACATCTTTTTTTTTTCTAAATTGAGTTTCAACAAAATAATAATAATCTGTACCTAGTAAAAGTCAATACTTAAATTTTTAAACATATAATTCATACGGAAATCAATGTTTCAATCAATTAGTTATTAGATCAAACACTTTAAACAGATACATATCAAAACTAAATATTTTAAATTGATTAAGGGTGAAATATACAGCTGGTCAATCAAAATTATTATTTCCAACTATTCAAATAAAACAAGAGTGCAAAAATCATAGTTAGGTAGGCAAGCAATAAGCAACAAGTAACTAACATAATCTTGTCAACAATTAAAATTAACTCAAATCTTAACAAATAATTTTATGGTTTATTTACTCACTTAAGTAGGAATTTAGGATCCATAACACAATTAGAGTAAGCAATTAATAAACAGATAATTAGTAATATCGAAAATATGTATAATAATACAAAAGCATATAACCATTAACACAATTATATAACGGAAAAACCATCATAGTGAAAATAATTATTACACAAGAAAACACAATTGACACGACTGACATTCGTAACACAGAATCGACATTCGACCCACTCTGCCTGATTGGACACCCTAAACCCCAAAATAACATTTATAATAATATATACTAAATTATTTGAAGAAAACTTGCAGCGGATAAAGTAAATCTGTTAAAGAGAATAAAAACTTTAATACCTAATTTAGGATATCACATTTCTCTAAATACACATGTAACAATTAAACTTTGTTCCTCAATTAAAGTAGTACAATATCAATGAACTTGATTTAATTAGAATTTCTTGATTTAATTCAAAAGACTTACTTGTACTAAGTTTTCATATAAAAAGTCCTTTGTAATAACATAAGTAAAATACATATTACAACTCTTAATTCCCGGTATCACCTATCAGAGCGGGGTTTCTCCCAAACTTGAACTTCGAGACTCATTAACCTGTAATAACTGCGATTTCACAAACGCATAGCCAAGCCAGTCAAACACAAACAACGAAGGAGGTGAGTTTTGAGATCATGTTGATAGTATAATATAAATATGAGGAACACACAATTAATCATCAATAAACTGTATCATTACACAAACATTCTTCAAGGAAATACATCACATTATATAGTCAAAATCAAAGAAAATCAATACACTTCACTGTAACATCAAATCATCGCATAAATTATTATCACACATAATACATATTAATCACAACAAAACAATCACAAGAAAATGCAATGCTATGCATAAGCTTAGACTCTACTTCATAATGTGGTACCATTCTAACTCTGAAGTACTTGGTTAGGAGGCTTCATACTATCCCACCATCCTGGTGGACGAAAAATTCAAATTGGCCCTGTCCTCATAGATCCCCTCAACTCAACCCGAGACACATATATGTGACAGTCGAGGTAAACGTGTGTTGCGTGGTAGCTCCCGACATTTGGAGTGCTACCTCCAAGTCACCTAGGAATTCCGCACCCGAATACCTTCAAGGTCTTACAATCTTTCCTTAAGGCTCGACAGCAGACCGCCATGATAAGACTCATTCAGTTGTACTTCCCCAGAATCACTAGGCTTGTCAGGCCCTACCTATATGATGACAAAATAATCTTCACTTCGCAAATTCTTAATATTTATTTTCTCCCCTCGTTGGCCTATTATACTCCATTAAGACCATCATCTCAAACACAAATTGGAATCACAATTATTTTACCAACTATAGGGTTACTTCAATATTTTCATCACAAATTCACAACATCACTATCATTAATCATATCTCATGTCATAAACTCATCACAAATTTATTGCATCACTATTATCAACCATACATCATCACATAGGCTTATCACAAATTTATAACATTATTATTATTAATTATACATCATCATAATCACATAAAGTTATCAAAATGAATTCACTTTTTATTATCACATCACATAAACACGTCTAATCAAACATATACATAAAATGCATTCGACATCCAATATCACAATAATATCAAATATCTCACATTTAATAAAAATAAATCAAACATGACAATAATATCAAATACCACACATTTAACGAAGTTAAATCAGTCAACACCTTATAAATATTTTTATTCTATATTTTAATCTCACAATTCCCATATTTTTACATTAATCAATTTATCACTCAGAGGGCTACTGCCGTACGTACCGATCCCCGAATGAATCATTGGGAAATACGGTTTTCCCGTTCATCTCACATTATATTATAGTCATGAATTCAAACGCTATCTCACCCTTACCTTATTTCGACGCTTTATCAAACCCAGAAATCAATGAGAGTTTTCAACGGAAACTGTAGATTGGCAACGTAAAGTAGACGAATCCGAAGATCGAGATGCGACTGAAAAATTATACGGAGCATAAAAATAAACATTGCTTAATTAATAATAATTTTTTGAGCAAAAATGGAGTCAAAACGACGGGAAGAAAACAACAGAAAATGTCTCACCGACTCGTAGGAGCGCCGGAAGGGTCTGACGTCAACTTCACCGGAAAATGCAAAAGAGTAGTGTTTCTTGAAGGTTTCAACGAGAGGAATTTAGAAACGTTGTCAGATTTTTTGAGACCACAAACGTGGTGACCGGAATCGGCGAAAAACAACTCTCTCAAGGAATGGAATGGAGCTGTTTCTGAAAAAATGGAGCAAGGATTAATAAAATTGATGCCAAAAATGGATTCACTGGCCGATTTTGTGTGGGAGGAAATTTGAGAGAAATAGTTTTTCTTGCTTGCGTTTCAGCGTGTGTTCAATGTGAGTTCTTTGGGCATTTTTATTTTATTTTTATTTTTAAATGTAGATGGAAGGGTGAGAATAGCAAGGACTCAAAACCGGGGTGTATAAAGTAAACAGCCCAAACGAAACAATACTAGAAGCAAACAACAGTGAGGGGTGCATCTGTATTTTATTTATTTTTAAAGTGTCCAAACAAATTAATTACTTTTTCTATTCATCCATAATTAAAGTATTGCTCTCTAAAATTCTCACATTAAAATAATAATATTTGCCCACCCTCTTTCAGAATACAAATCCATTTTATTTATTTATTTAGTTTTTTAAACTTTTCTAAAATATGTACACTAAAATACTATTATTTATATAAATATATAAAATAATAATATAAAATATTTGTAATTCATATCAGTTACTCAGTCAAATATGTACAAGATTAACACATCATAGAAAACACTCATATAACGAAAATTAGTTGCAAAATTTCTCCACATATATCCTAAAATAATGTTAACACCAAATTAATTATTTTAAACACTATTTCATTAAGAAAATATTTATTTTAAAATTCGGGGTGTTACAATTCTCCCTTGGTTAAAAAAATTTCGTTCACGAAATTTGTGGTGATTGAACTAATATCTAACTTACCACCCTCTAGATTCAAACTTAATCTATACATGTATTTAAGACATTTACTATTTAAATAAAATCTTGTTTATTTAATGTAATGAAAACTATCAACACAGATAGGTGCAAAAAATTTGTTACAAAAATTTAATACCTGAAAAAATAACGGCAAAGACAATGAATAGAAAGAAGGGAAATTTAGCCATTTCAAATAGCTACAATATCAATAGCAATATGAATTATTGTCGTTTCTTTACTCTATGATATATCATTGTAAAAATAAAATCAAGGCTTTATAGATAAACAACCAACATTTTTAATCATCTAATAAAAGAAGTCAACTTTAAAGTTTTCTAAAAGTTTGAATACATCCCTTTAATAATATTTAGGATTAAAATAATATATCTAGTAAAAAAAATAAATTAAAATAATATATATTTTATTTTAATATATATTATACTAATTTTAATTGTCTATTTTTACTAACTATTTTTAACATCTATTTTGTATTAATTTTGTTGATAAATCTTATTATTTGTATCTTTGGTACAGTGTTACTAAAATCTTGAAATTTCATTTTTGTATTGGATTAATTAATATACTTTTTCTTTTCCTTGGAGATATCTAAACCATAACAGGAAGAATATATTTATTCTAAAAAGAAAATTTTAAAACATCAATTATATAAATAATTTAAATTAAATTAATTCAATACTATTATTGTTATATAATTTATTATGTTCATCTCTATATTTTAAAAATTAGTAAAGAATGGGATGTGCGACCTTTTATTATAAAGATTTATTTTTGTTGGAATAGTGTAAGAAAACTAAACAGGTCATTTTAATGTAACACTAAAAAATATTTATAAATATTATATGTATTTATTAGTAATTGTCTTTATTTATTATTTAAAATCAAATTCATTTTATTTAAATAATAAGAATTATTATTCTATATAATTATGTTGGCTAGGAATTATATGATGACTAGATCTTGGATGATTATATTGTATTATGGGTTGTTGTCTATTTTATTTATATAGTTACTTTAGAAAATTATAAAATATATTGGTTGGATGATGTTTGTGTTAATTATCATCTTTCTGTTATCTATTGTAATAATAATTTGTCACGCTTTATTTATTTAAATGATAAAGTTATTAGTTAAACTATTTTTCAAATTAGAATTTATAAAAAATATTGGGGTTATTGTTTTATCTTGGGCCAAAGAACAATAAAGCTAAGAGGTAGTAGAATTGCTGTTACCCCATCCTTGTTGTTTTATCCATCTTAGTCGACAACAAAATTTGATGTATTATTAGATTTTAACATTAATTAACCACGAAAAAAAATCTTGGCATTCAAATTATTTCTTTTCTATTATCTTCTCACTTTAACTTTATTCAATTTCGTTCTAAAGTTTCTATGACTGAAAAAAAAAGACAAAATCGACGAGTAAAAACCATCTAGCTTTCTTCTAACCATTTATCATAGAATCATGACTACGCCTTCATTCACAATTGGACCGAGATGATTTGATAGCTGGCTCGAAACATACAAGTCTTGGAATCCAAAGGTCAGATACTCAAAGCAACATTTAGAACGTGAGAAACCACATTCACTTTGTGTCTGCGAATTTGATGTATTTTAAACTTCTACTCCTTATTGTAAATTGTAGTACTATGTTGTTATTTCTATAGTTATCTTGATTTCGTGATGGTGTTGACCTAGAAAAATTACTTTAATTTGTCAAACGAGTTTATTTGTGTCAATAATCAATTTTTGTGCAATGAATAATTGCTTCTTAATGTCTAGATCATATTTCAATTGAAAATGTATATTAATATGATTCAATTTATTAGTAATGGTTTTAGGATGATTTTAACAATTGAAGTTAGTTTTTTGAAAATTTTATGGCTTAAAAGTAAATTTTGATATGTTTTATGGGTGGGAGATCATTTGTAAAGTGTTAAAGTGTTTAGAAAAGTATTTGTCTTGACCAAGTTGTGTAGTGAATTTTGGGAATATAATTTATTTAAGCTTGAAAATCAAAATTTTGGTGATTTTAAAATTTGTGAAGAAAATTTATACCAAAATATCCTATTATGATTAATTGAGTTTATGACTTCTAAATGGTTAGAAATGATTATCTAAGTGTTAGGATTTGGAGATAAATTTTCTATGATCTGTAGTTTATTTCAAAACAATTTCTAAAGCTAGGAAAATGAGAAAATTATTATTTTTTCCCATTTTAATTTACAATAATATTTTTATTATAAATAATTGAATTATGGAATTTTGATTTTATGAAGTCATAGTTTTATTTTAATATCTAAGTATTGGAATTTTTACTTTTAATTATTTATTATTAATTGATTTTTTAAGAGTGGGGTTATACTGTCATTTTATTGGAACAACAATAACAGTTGTCATGGGCTGTTTATTATGCATGATCACTTAATTTTTATATTTTTGGGTGTTGACTTATGAAAGAAACAATTCAAGAGTGTAACACCCCAAATTTTATAATAAACTATTTTATTAATTGAATAGGAATTTAGATAATTAATTTGGTGTTAAAATTATTTTATAATATATGTTGATTAGTTTTATGATTAATTTTCCTTATAGGCATGATTTCTGTGATGTGCTAGTTTTATAAATACTAGATTACATGAGCGATATAAATAATAAATATTATATTTTACTCTTTGATCTATTTTTTTTTTAAAAATAATAGTATTTTAGTGTAATATATAGTTTAAAGAAAAAGATTTTATGCGATTTTACGTGTATATACGTGTACCCAATTAATGTAATATTTTTGTGTGCGTTTGACTGATATTAAGTATGCACGTAGTTATATTTCCATTATTTATAACTACTTTCTATTTTTAGTTATTTTTTTT
>NC_021162.2:23801708-23810879 GCF_000331145.2 Cicer arietinum | reverse complement strand
TGTGATGATGATGATAGTGATGTTCTAAACTGTGATGATAATATTGAATTAACCTCATAGTTGATGAAATAATGGTGATTTCAATTTGTGTTTGAGATGACGGTATTAATGGAGTATCATATACCAACGAGGGGAGAAAATAAATATTGTGAATTTGTGAAGTGGAGATTATTTTGTCATCATATAGGTAGGGCCTGACAAGCCTAGTGATTCTGGGGAAGTACAACTGAATGAGTCTGATCGTGGCGGTCTGCTGTCGAGCCTTAAGGCAAGATTGTTAGACCTTGGAGGTATTCGGGTGGGGAATTCCTAGGTGACTTGGAGGTAGCACTCCAAATGTCGGGAGCTACCACGCAACACACGTTTACCTCGACTGTCACGTATATGTGTCTCGGGTTGAGTTGAGGGGATCTATGAGGACAGAGCCAATTTGAATTGTCCGTCCACCGGGATGGTGGCATAGTATCAAGCCTCCTAACCAAGTACTTCAGAGTTAGAATGGTACCACATTGTGAAGTAGAGTCTAAGCTCATGCATAGCATTGCATTTCCTTGTGATTGTTTTGTTGTGATTGATGTGTTTCAAAGGTAATAATAATTAGATGATTTGATGCATATTATAATGAGATGATTATTTTACTTGAGTGACTTTGATGTTATAGTATGATACTATTTAATTAAATATTTTGATATATCGTAAAGTGATTATGATGCGGTTCTATTATGATTGTTTGCGTGTTCTTCTTACTCATATTATACGATCAACATGATTAATGGCGTGTTCATCTTATTTATATTATACAATTTATTGATGATTAATGGCGTGTTCATCTTATTTATATTATACAATTTATTGATGATTAATGGCGTGTTCATCTTATTTATATTATACTATCAACATGATTTCAAAACTGACCTCCTTCGTTGTTTGTGTTTGACTGGCTTGGCCCTGCGTTTGCGAAATCGCTGTTATTACAGGTTAATGAGTCTCGAAGTTCAAATTTGGGAGAAACCCCGCTCTGATAGGTGATACCGGGAATTAAGAGTTGTAATGTGTATTTTACTTATGTTATTATAAATGACTTTTTATATGAAAACTTAGTACGAGTAAGTCTTGGGAATTAAATCCAGAAATTCTAGTTGAATCAAGTTCATTGATATTGTACTATTATAATTAAAAAAAACAAAGTTGAATTGTTACATGTGTATTTAGAGAAATGTGATATCCTAAATTAGATATTAAAGTTTTTATTCTCTTTAACAGATTTTCTTTATCCGCTGCAAGTTTTCTTCAAATAATTTAGTATATATTATTATAAATGTTATTTTGGGGTTTAGGGTGTCACAAAGAGAATTTTTAAAGTTTAAAAAATTTAATGAATAGTTAGTTCTTTTGTGGAAATGTGTAGCTATTTAAGATATTCTACGTTTTATTTCTTGTTTAGTGAAACTTTAGGCAACCTCACAACTTTTTTTAAGAGTAGGAGTAGTTTGTTTGAAACTAAGAGTGAGAGGTAAATCATTTGGTGGAGGTGTGGACTTAGTGGAGCTAAGACCGATGTGCGTGGATTAAGATTTTATTGTTAGGAAATAAAGCAGCCTAGGTAAAGGCATTTCCTCCTACAAATTTTAGTTAGACCGTTGGTTTGATGGTATGAAATAGATAATTTTTGTTGTGTAATAGCACACTTATTGAAAAACTTAGAAAAATAAGAGATTTTAAATATTAACATAATTAATTTAGGACAAAGATATTTTAAAAAGAACAGGAAGGGATAGAAGCAATAAATAAGTAATGCCCAAGGGTCAAAATGGGTAATTTCTTCCATTTTCAATCTAATCAAACCAGACATCCTCTAATCAGAATTCCTCTGATTAGATTTCCTCTGGTATTACATTCCTCTGATCAGATTACATTTGATCTAGATTTACCCTAATTTTGAATTTATCTAATCAGATTATATCTAACCCAAACTCCCTCCAACTAGACTTTATCTAGTTAGACTTCCTCTAATAAGAACTTCCTTATTCCAGATTTCCTTTATCACTACTTCTCTAATCAGACTTCCTCAGTTAAAAGTTTTCCTTATGATAAAACTTTGGCACATTTTCACTTCCAAGTTCCACCTCAAGCTTTAAATTATCTAATATAATTAGAGGATGAATCTGGTACTCACTGTATCTAGCAAATTGTAGCAGATAAGACGGCTTGAGGCATGAATTCAGACATCAAAGAATAAGGTTCTATAGTTATGTGTGTTGAAGTTGAAATTCATTTTATTTATTAGTACAACAGAGGATGTTTTGCAAACACTGTACCATTTAGTTACAATGACATTTCAATGATTGTACTTTTCAAAACTTATATGATTGCCTCTAGAATTTATAAATGTATGAATTTGTACCTTTTCTAGATACATGGTTATGGTTATTAGAGTTTATGTACTTGTTCATTGTTTTTTTAATCATTACCGTTCTCCCACATTTTTAAATAATGTAAAAAACTTATACTATAATTGAAATTTTTAACTAAAATAATACTATAATAAATCTCTCAAGTATTGTCCTTAAGCCCTAGTCCAACTGGCGAATGCCAATATTTTTAGGTTGGACGTCTTGTCTCGAGTTTAAATCCAGGAGTTAACAATTTTGTGCGTTAATTATGGTATAATTTACCATCTCTTCGAAAATAAAATAAAAACCTCTCAAGTTTTTTTTAACTGAGAAGCAAACGCAGGGCCAAGCCAGTCAAACACAAACAACGAAGGAGGTGAGTTTCAAAATCACGTTAATAGTAAAATATAAGTAAGAAGAACATGCAACAATCATAATAGACCGTATCATAATCACATTATGATATATCAAAATATTTAAGTAAATAGTATCATATTATAACATCAAATTCACTCAAGTAAGATAATCATCTCATTATAATATGCATCAAATCATCTAAGAGTAATTATTATTACTTTTGAAACACATCAATCACCACAAAACAATCACAAGTAAATGCAATGCTATGCATGAGCTTAGACTCTACTTCACAATGTGGTACCATTCTAACTCTGAAGTACTTGGTTAGGAGGCTTGATACTATGCCACCATCCCGGTGGACGGACAATTCAAATTGGCCCTGTCCTCGTAGATCCCCTCAACTCAACCCGAGACACATATACGTGACAGTCGAGGTAAACGTGTGTTCCGTGGTAGCTCCCGACATTTCGAGTGCTACCTCCAAGTCACCTAGGAATTCCGCACCCGAATACCTCCAAGGTCTAACGATCTTGCCTTAAGGCAAGACAGTAGACCGCCCCGATCAGGCTTAGTCAGTTGTACTTCCTCAGAATCACTAGGCTTGTCAGGCCCTACCTATATGATGACAAAATAATCTTCACTTCACAATTTCTCAATATTTATTTTCTCCCCTTGTTGACCAATGATACTCCATTAAAACCGTCATCTCAAACACAAATTGAAATCACAATTATTTCACCAACTATGGGGTTACTTCAATAGTCTCATCACAAATTCACAACATCACTATCATTAATCATATCTCATCACATAAACTCATCAAAAATTTATCGCATCACTATCATCAAGCATGCATCATCATATAGGCTTGTCACAAATTTATAACATCGTTACTATTAATTATACATCACCATAATCACATAAACGTATCAAAATAAATTAACTTTTTAATATCACATCACATAAACACGTCTAATCAAACATATACATACAATTCGTTCAACATCTAATATCACAATAATATAAAATATCACATTTAATAAAAATTAATCGAACATCACAATAATATACAATACCACACATTTAACGAAGTTAAATCAATCAACACCTTATAAATATTTCTATTCCATATTTTAATCTCACAATTCCCATGTTTTAACATTAATTAATTTATCACTCAAAGGGCTACTGCCATATGTAGCGAGCCCCAAATGAATCGTTGGGAAATACGGTTTTCCCGTTCGTCTCAAATTATATTATACTCATGAATTCAAACGCTCTCTCACCCCTTACCTTATTTTGACGCTTTCACACACGAATACAATTCCACGAGCAAACAACCTTTGTTCATCGACTCTTTGTCCTTCAATCGATCTAACTCGACAGTTTATGGATAAATGTTAAAAGTAAATTATGAGAAGATACTCTAAAAACTAAATTCAAAATTCGGTCAAGGAAAATTACCATAAATCAGAAACTCAATTAGTGGATAATATAGCCACTTTTCACATGGTCGTTTTGGTGTTGGTTTCACTCAAATCAGACTTACGGTGAAGGAGAACGGTGCAAAATAATGAATTCTACAAACGAAGAAGTCGGGTATTTTAGAGAGAAATTGGGGTTGTTAAAAATGTGGAAAATTATGTTTAATTGACGAGTTAAATGAATGAAATAACATACTCAAAGTTGAACGCAAGTGGAGAAAGTTTTTTGGAACAGTTATCGATGACCGGTGTCAAACGATATGATTATTGTTGTGTTTTCTCTTTGGTTTTACGGTTGCCCTTCCAACTCCCTTCCCTTTTTTGTTTGTTTTATTTTATTAACAATTAGGGTTCATACATGAATCAAACCCATTGGTCTCCTTTTAGGTTTTACTAGTTTTATTTTTTTTTTTAAAACACAATTTCATTAGTAAAGCATTATTACTATTTCAAAACTAATAATTTATAAATAAAAATAATTAATCTTTAAAATACATTAATAACAAAAAATCTCATATTTAAAATAATCCCTATAATAATATTTATTTTTTTCAAATACTCAAATTAAAATATTACAATCATTAGAGAATAGTTGAAATTATAAAATAAATAAATATAACATCAACACTTTATATTAATTACTAAATCTTAATAAATATATATAAAATCACAATGTCATAACAAGAATATAAAAATAAAGTAAATCAAACACAATATCACTACTATCTCAACATAATTATCTATAAAAAAATAACTAAAAATAGAAAATAGTTATAAATAATTGAAATATAACTCCGTGCATACTTAACATCAGTCAAGCGCACCTAAAAGTATTACATTAATTTGGTACATGTATATACACGTAAAATCGTATAAAATATTTTTCTTTAAAATATATATATATTACACTAAAATACTATTATTTTTAAAAAATATATAAAATAATAAAATATAATATTTATTATTTATATCGCTCATGTAATCTGGATTTATAAAACTAGCACATGATAGAAATCACCTATATAACAAAAATTAGTCAGAAAATTTATTATCATATATTCTAAAATAATTTAATATTAAATTAATTATTTAAAATCGTACTTAACTAATAAAATACTATAATATAAAATTTAGGGTGTTACAGAAATCACCATTATTTCATCAACTATGGGGTTAATTCAATATTCTCATCACAATATCACTACCATTAATCATGCAACGCCCTAAACCCCAAGAAAAAAATTAATGATTTTTTTCTTTCAAAACAATGAAATTATTTTTAAATAAATAAATAAATAAAAAATTTCAAACATTTTTTTTTATTTTAAGGTAAAGAGTATCACGTAATCGTGAACATATCACATCACTCCAAAATTTCCATCAAACTTAATGACATCGAAATCATAATATCAGACAACAAAATCCTTTTTGAAGTTTAATGATAAATGTAAATATGGTCCCAACCCCATGTCACTATCAGAGCGGGAATCCCCAAAAATAAAATACATTCAAAATAACATTAACAAAAGATAGATAGTAAAAGTCTTCAAGATAAGACGACTTCCTACACTTCTAGAGTATTAGTCTTCACCTGCAGCTTGTAGCTCGTTTGTGTCCATCGCAAACGCCAAACACAAACAACGAAGGGTGAGTTTCGAAATTGTGTCACAGTATAAAATACACGAGGAGAACACACAAGCAATCAAATTATCACAAACTCATCAGTATTCAAGTGTATAATATCGACGGTTCATCAAATTCAATCACAATAAGACAGTCGCAAGGATGAAATATTATGCATGTCCTATACTCTATACTTCATCATTTGATATCATTCTACTCTGAAGTACTTAGTTAGGAGACCTGATATTACGCCACTACAGGAGTGGACGGACAATTCATGAATGGCCAAGTCCTTATAGATCCCCTCAACTCAACCAGAGACACATATACGCGACGGTCGGAGTACTCTTGTGTTGCACGGTAGTTCCCGACCTTAGGGAATAACCCACTAATCCACTTAGGAATTCCCCGTTAGATGTACCCCCAAGGTCTATCAATCTTACCTTACAGTTCGACTGTAGCCCTCCACAATCAGGCTCATTCAGTTGTACTTCCCCGAATCACTAGGTTTGTCAGACCCTCCCTATATGATGACAAAATAGTCCTAACTCCAACATCACGACTCAATAAGTTCTAGTTTGGCTTCACAACATTCTTCATTATATATGTATATCAGTCAAACACAATAAAATCTCAAAATTTTGGTGTACACTACTCACAATGCATAATCCAGTCTTATCAATCACAAAATGAAAGATCAAACAGGTGGCACATTCAAGTAATATCACAAATTCAATCAAGTAACAAAAACACTCAAGTACATATCATTCATACAATAACAATTAGTATAGGTTTCATAAAATCAAATAACACGCAATCTTAATATAAATTAATTCACAACAATTCTATAGGGCTCAACCATACGTAGTAAGCCCCGAATGAACATCTGAGAATTTCAGTATTCCCGTTCATCCCACGTTATTTTATACTCATAAAATCGAACCTCATCTCACCCCTTACCTTAGCTGATGATTTTTCCCAACGAAGCTGATCCTCTGATTTAGTGTGTTGCGTCTTCGTCAACTACCGTCTCTAATAGTCCGCGAAAGAAAATAAATCAACGCAACAACCAAGTACAAATTAATTATTTGCTCAAATGAATAAATAATTTATATATTAATAATACATAAATAAATTATATGCTATTTGTATTATAATCCAAAAATATATTTAATATAATCGAAACATACAGATTATTATACTAACCGAAAACAATTTCTAGCTTTTGTTAAAATAAGACAGGATCACATATTTAAATAATTATGGCGTATATTTGTAGGTTGGGTGTTAAAAGTAGAATTAAAGACACCGTTTAGTTAAAAAAAAATTCTTTTCTAGAATAAGACTAGTCTAATTACTCATGACTGAATTGTATGTTATTATAATGATAGTACCATTTTTTTCAAGGCCTCTAATTTCTTGCAGAACAACAAAATTTTGATATTATGCTTGTCAACCATAACTACTGCACTCAGAAATTCCAATAGGTAAAGAAATAATCATTTGAGGAACAAAGGCATATTGATCATGTTAAATAAATCTCCATCAAACCATGAGACAAGTTGAGGAACTATGGTTTTGCACAAGACATTGTTTCACATTGAGGAACTATGGTTTTGTACTAAAACCCAAAAATATATTATAGTGGAGAACCAAAAAAATTGAGTAATATTTTTCATTTAAAGGACTAAGTTGTCATTTTATAAATCTAAGAAACCAGATTGTCTTAATATTACAATTTCAATAAACCAAAATAGTGTTAGACAATTTTTCAAACAGCTTATATGCATAGCTTGAATTTATAACGAAAGGATCAAAAGTTTACGATGGAAAGATGAAATTTTAGACTTCAAATGCAACAATGAGTTCGTAAATTGGATTAATGAAAACAAAGAATGAGTTTGGAACCTGCGAGCTTGGTGATGGAAGCGTACAAGGAAGAAGGCCAAGAATACATGACATTGTCGGCAAGTTCGCCATCAACGTGAAGATAAAGCAATCCACTGGTCTTCTTTTTGAGTTCGTTGTAAAAAAAAAGGAAGCGAGCAATTCGTGTTTTGGGAATATTTTTCTCTCCAATTTTACTATTTCTTCCACTACCTTACCACTGTTTCTCTTGAGTTCAATTATCGCTAGATTAGCCATCATTCCTTACTAGCCAATACAATTTTTTTTTTGTTGCGGTACTATTCATTTGTACATAAGGGTTAGTATTTCATATGTAAGGACGAGGCTTTTGTTGGAGGGGGCGGCTACCTAGTGTTTAGAAAAAACCTAACCTAATAACTCATGCATATATATATATATATTAGTAGCAGGCCATTTATGTAGATTGTTTAGGCGTCTTTCCTATTATTCTTAAAAGGATAGTGTGTTAGTAACATAGTTTAATGTGTGATTTCATTTTTTATTTTATTATTATTATTTTTTTATTTTGTTTAGTTTGTGTAAATTTAAGCAAATAAATTTATTTAATATCAATAATTCAAATAAATTATCAAGATTAAAAAAATGCGTAAGAAATTATTTCACCACATAGAATACACATATAATATAATTTATTTTAATTTACTATTATCTATTAATTAAATATTTAGGATGTTATATATATATCACGAATTCAAAATTAATTTAGGTCCATTAATTCCGTTTATAGTGAATTCAATTTATAACTTATGCTATTAATAGATATATAATAATAATAATAATAATAATAATAATAATAATAATAATAATAATAAATTAAGGTATAACAATAAATTAGGGTGTTACAATTGTACCCCTCTTTAAAGAATTTCGTACTCGAAATTTAAGAAAAACTATGACAAAACTATCATCTAACTTAACATCTCCATGTGTTTTTAGGATTTCTAAAATTTAACTTAGTTCCTATGAAATACAAGAAATATATATACCAAGACCCTTATAATTTTTATCGAGGTTAATATTTTAAACTAACTAGTATTTGAAAGACTAACTCACTACACACTTCAAAATGTCATCATACCCTACTTATTGACAATGCTAAAATATAATATTCTAGGATTACTTTAAAATATAAATACGAACATCAAAATTATCTCTAGTAAACAAGAATTCACTCCTCATATGCTCTCTCCAATTATAGCACATAAACTCATATTCTTCAACTACCTCATCTACTTTTAACAACCTATACCGTACACGATTACATACACTCGCACTACTATACTTTTACATGGTCAAATCACAGGTTACTCCAACTCTTACCGAATCTAAACCCCCCATACATCAACTTCATATGGACAATGCTCTAGTCTTTTCACACAACA
>NC_021162.2:23799050-23801617 GCF_000331145.2 Cicer arietinum | reverse complement strand
GCATTACCTACTATCCAATGTTTGATATGGTCACTAAAATAAGAATGAAATCAACTAATCAAGGTTAACTTTTAAGGTCTCATGACTATTTACCTCAAACTTTATCACAAAACAATGAAATTAAATCAATAAAACTAAAATGGGATCATTGTTACTTCCTAATGATGAGGTGGTACACAAGTTGATACGTAGAAACACACAAACCTTTATATAATAATTATATCTTTAAATTATGAAACTATTGTGAGTCAAATAATGATTAGAAAAAATAAAATTATTTTATCACATAAATTGTAAACAGTTCAGGAATTCATAATTTCACTATTCATTTAAATATAATATGAAAAATTGCTTTACATGACAAATTGACATGGTAAATGAAATAGCGAAGTGTACTTGTCACATTTAATAGTTTCAATCATGGAGGAAATAACATAGCAACTGTATAATTCAGATAATAAGGGAGAACATATAAATTTATAGAATATTAATTTACTATATGCAATCAAATAAAATGAAAAATATTCTTAAAGTGTCTATATTCCAAAATAAACATCAGCTCCCTCTCGCTCAGTTTTTTTTTTTTTTTTTTTCCGCTTGTCACATTTAATAGTTTCAATCATGGAGGAAATAACATAGCAACTGTATAATTCAGATAATAAGGGAGAACATATAAATTTATAGAATATTAATTTACTATATGCAATCAAATAAAATGAAAAATATTCTTAAAGTGTATATATTCCAAAATAAACATCAGCCTCCTCTCGCTCAGTTTTTTTTTTTTTTGCACACAATTATAAAGATATAAACAATATTGAAATTTAACTTTATCTCAAAAACCTGAGCATGGCTAAGTTGCACTATTAGCGCATTATTTTAAATAAATCAAATATATAGAACAAATTATTAAATAAAATATATAATATGATTAACAAAAGTATAAAGTATATAAAAAAAATATTGGTCCATTAAATAAATTTCATCTTTGGAGTTTATTTTCACTCCGTGCAGCATAACTATTTAATCTTTTTATTTAGATTCCTTAACAATTTGAGATTCCAAAAAAAATCCTAACTTAACCTTTGGTGTCCTATTCAACATAACCAAATACCATAACAATTTCTAGCAAAATTAGTTCGCAAATCAGAAAAATAAAACATGAGTCTATTTGAAATAGAATGTTCACTAATATTACTTTCTTTTTTTCTAGTCAATCAACAATACTCAATATAATTTTCTTAGGTACCACTCTCTTACCAGCTAAGAATCAAGTTCATACCTTTTTCAAAAGAAAATTTTCTTACCAATATGATTGATATTAGTTTGAGCTCCTAAGAATCAACATTATGCCCTTCCCCTTTTGTTTATCTATTTATTTATTTTTTCCTAATTCGCAAGTATGACTCACATGATTTCATATACCTATAATAAAATAATCTCAATTGCACTAGTTCATACTATTATCGTTACTATGGTTTTCACATTGCACTCAACAAGAACCATACTCATAAACCTTTAAGGTAAAAAATATTAGTTATGTTCCTTCCACTAATCTTAATTTAAGAGTATCTCTTTATCTAATATATTACACAATTACATGCCTTAAACTTGAACACATCACAAGCTTTACCAAGATCAACACTACTAAAATAGGACAAGTCTAACTTTCTAGTGATAAGGTCACACATAGGTAAATACACATAACACTCATGAAGTATAAAAATATCATGACAATCTTACTTCTATGACCCTACTAAAATCTCATTTCTAAAAATAAATTCCAAAAAGAATCATGCCTATAACACATCTATCAACTGCATATCAATCTTGACTCCCTTGCAACACTCAAATATCTTTGCAAGTATTTATTACCCATTCAATGTCGACTACCAAATACTTTTGAGATCACAACTTAACTCTTCCTAAACTTCTCGAGTCAAAACAAACTAAGAACCTTATGCACAATCCATTAAGCCACTCAACAATTCACTATAAACTCCCAAATTTTATAATAAACTATTTTATTAATTAAATAGGAATTTAGATAATTAATTTGGTGTTAAAATAATTTTATAATATATGTTGATTAGTTTTATGATTAATTTTCCTTATAGGCATGATTTCTGTGATGCGCTAGTTTTATAAATACTAGATTAAATGAGCGATATAAATAATAAATATTATATTTTACTCTTTGATCTTTTTTTTTTATGAAAAAATAATAGTATTTTAGTGTAATATATAGTTTAAAGAAAAATATTTTATGTGATTTTACGTGTATATACGTGTACCCAATTAATGTAATATTTTTGTGTGCGTTTGACTGATATTAAGTATGCACGTAGTTATATTACCATTATTTATAACTACTTTCTATTTTTAGTTATTTTTTTTATAAATAAAATCTTGAGATAAAATTGATATTGTGTTTGATTTCTTTTATTTTTATATACTTTTTATGACATTGTGATTTTATATATATTTATTATGATTTAGTAATTAATATAAAGTGTTGGTGTAATATTTATTTATTTTATAATTTTGACTATTATCTAATATGATGG
>NC_021162.2:23797232-23798650 GCF_000331145.2 Cicer arietinum | reverse complement strand
ACAACCCCAATTTCTCTCTAAAATACTCGACTTCTCCGTTTGTAGAATTCGTCCGATTTGAGTGAAACCAACGCCAAAACGACCGTGTGAAAAGTGGCTATATTATCCACTGATTGGTTTTCTGATTTATGGTAATTTTATTTGACCGATTTTCGAATTTAGTTTTTTAGAATATCTCCTCATAATTTATTTTTGACGTTTACCCATAAACTGCCGAGTTAGATCGATTGAAGGACAAAGAGTCAAAGAGCAAAGACTATTTGGGCGTCGAATCATATTCATAGGTGAAAGCGTCGAAATAAGGTAAGGGGTGAGAGAGCGTTTGAATTCATGAGTATAATATATTGTGTGATGAACGGGAAAACCGTATTTCCCAACGATTCATCTGGGCTCGCTACGTACGGCAGTAGCCCTTTGAGTGCTAAATTAATTAATCTGCAAATAAGAAAATTGTGAGATTAAAATGTGAAATAGAAATATTTATAAGGTGTTGATTGATTTAATTCCGTTAAATGTGTGATATTTTATATTATTGTGATATTTAACATTATTGTGATATTTGATATTATTGTGATATTTAAAATTATTGTGATATTTGATGTTATTGTGATATTTGATATCATTGTGATATTTGATTTCAAATGAATTTAGTGCATATGTTTGATTAAATGAGTTTATGTGAACGTAGTGTATAATGTAAGTTTATTTGATGATGATGTGTGATTTATAATATAAATATGTGATAAGTTTATGTGATGATAATGATGATGTTTGATTGATGATATTGATTCTATAAAATTGTGATGAGTTTATGTGATGAGATATGATTAATGATAGTGATATTGTGATGAGAGTATTGAATTAAACTCATAGTTGATGAAATAATGGTGATTTCAAATTGTGTTTGAGATGAAAATTTTAATGGAGTATCATATACCAACGAGGGGAGAAAATAAATATTGTGAATTTGCAAAGTGGAGATTATTTTGTCATCATATAGGTAGGGCCTGACAAGCCTAGTGATTCCGGGGAAGTACAACTGAATGAGCCTGATCGTGGCGGTCTGCTGTCGAGCCTTAAGGCAAGATTGTTAGACCTTGGAGGTATTCCGGTGGGGAATTCGTAGGTGACTTGGAGGTAGCACTCCAAATGTCGGGAGCTACCACGCAACACACTTTTACCTCGACTGTCGCGTATATGTGTCTCGGGTTGAGTTGAGGGGATCTATGAGGACATGGCCAATTTGAATTGTCCGTCCACCGGGATGGTGGCATAGTATCAAGCCTCCTAACCAAGTACTTCAGAGTTAGAATGGTACCACATTGTGAAGTAGAGTCTAAGCTCATGCATATCATTGCATTTACTTGTGATTGTTTTGTGGTGATTGATGTGTTACAAAAGTAATAATAATTACTCTT
>NC_021162.2:23794526-23795438 GCF_000331145.2 Cicer arietinum | reverse complement strand
TATATAATTGTGTTAATGGTTATATGCTTTTGTATTATTATACATATTTTCGGGATTACTAATTAACTGTTTATTAATTGCTTACTCTGATTGTGTTATGGATCCTAAATTCCTACTTAAGTGAGTAAATAAAACCTAAAATTACTTGTTAAGATTTGAGTTAATTTTAATTGTTGACAAGATTATGTTAGTTACTTATTGCTTATTGCTTGCCTACCTAACTATGATTTTTGCACTCTTGTTTTATATGAATAGTTGGAAATAATAATTGTGATTGACCATCTGTATATTTCACCCTTAGTCAATTTAAAATATTTAGTTTTGATATGTATCTGTTTAAGGTGTTTGATCTAATAACTAATTGATTGAAACATTGATTTTCGTATGAATTATATGTTTAAAAATTTAAGTATTGACTTTTACTAGTTACAAATTATTATTATTTTGTTGAAACTCAATTTAGAGAAAAAAAAGATGTTTCGTTCAAAACTTTGAGTTAGATAGGAAATATGTCTCTTACGTTTAAAGTTTTAATTTTGACTAAATTTTTTTTCTTCTTATTTTTATTTTATGTTGGCTTGTGTTAAGAAAAAAAATTGATTTTAAATCATGAATGTTAACTTTAAATCACTTGAAAGTATTGACGGTTGTATCTAGATGAGTAGAATTTTGATATTGGTTTTGAAAACAGTTTAGAATGTTCGTCATGATTTAGATAGTATGAAATTCATATTACTAGCAATAGTAATTCTTGAATATTAGAGGTTGGTAGAACTTATAATTTTTAAAAATGACATTTTGAAGGATTTAAAGTTTACTTATTTTATATGATGAAAATAACTTTTGTTTGAGTTACTCTTGATTATTTTAAAGAAATTAAATTCAGTTGAATTTTTGTTGATTTATAAAATA
>NC_021162.2:23793560-23794016 GCF_000331145.2 Cicer arietinum | reverse complement strand
AAACTCTTTAGTGATTTACAATAGTACTAATGATAAAATGTCTACTCATTGAAAAAAAGAAGGAAAAAAAAACATAGTTTTTAAAAATCTTCTCAACAGTAAAATTCTTTTTGAAAAGTTATCTAAATTTTGGATTCTATAATTGATGTATTTTACAAGTATAATTTTTTTTAATGAATTTACCTAACCAAATGATATGCATTAGATTAGTATGTGTAGAGTGCATCATGTAGATTGATATGTGTAGAGTGCATCATGTAGATTGATATGTGTAGAGTGCCTCATGTAGATTGGTATGTGTATAGAAACTAAAATTTATTTGATCAATTTTTTTTATTAATTATAAAATTACAATTTTTATTTGAGACTCAATTTTTAAGATTAGAACAGAACTCCAAAATCTTTAAAATTTATGGTGTGTTATGTTTTGGACCAATTTGGTGGCTTGATAAAAAC
>NC_021162.2:23791687-23793452 GCF_000331145.2 Cicer arietinum | reverse complement strand
TATTTTTTTTTGTAAGTTTGATAAAATAAGAAAATAAATTGGAACTATTTTGGAAGTGTTAATTAATTGTAAAATTTTCTATCTATCTATATATATAGTTTAAATTTTATTTCAAAATATAAGTTGAAAATAATAATTTTTATAGTGATGAACTATTTAAAACTGTGTTTTTGATGATTAAAATATGAATAAATTTTTAGAAATCTTATAGATTTTAAAAATATTCGTGATTTATTTTATTTGTATTGTATTTAGAATTGTGATTTATCTTAGTTGTTTTATTTAGACTTGAATTATTGAAAAATAATTTAAAGAAAAATTTGGAATTCTCAATTAATTATTTTTGGGTGCTAAATGGTTAGTAATATTCTTTAATAATAATTTAAGTCTAGAAATTAATTTTTAGAATGATGTGTAACTTTGAAAGTGGTTTTTGCACTAGCTTATTCAATTTGGTTTGGTAATGTACTATATCTTCTAGTAAATAATTATTTATCTTAACTTCTACTTGGAAAATCTATATATGCTTCCATTTGTTGTAACTTTTAAGTGATGGTTAACTCAAAAGAAAATTTAATCGTGATCAATTTGGAGCAATTAGACCTCTATGAGAATATGTTTCATTTTTTGAATCATCGTTTGAGTTATGAGATGAACGTAAAATCTTGGTGCTAATTTTTGGATTAGTTATTGGAATGTGTATATGATTATGTAAATATTAAATTGTTTGTGTTTCAAGTGCTCTAATTGTTGAGAATTGGTGTATAGAGTTAGAGTAGTCAAGAGCATCTAAAAGTAAAATAGTTCTATATTTCTTCAATCGGATTATTGATTATATATTGATACTAGTGTCATTTCCTTGTTGTTGTAACTAGTTGTAAATTACCAATAAATTGTTGTCAATGTGTAAGTAAGTGAATTTTTAACTTGAAGTAAGGAGTAGGGGTTGTGGCGCCGCCTTCGCACTCCTGAACCACGTTAAATATACTTTTAATTATCCATATTTGAATTTGAATGAGTGCAGTTATAGTTCCTTAAGTAGTTGACTAAATGAGTAGAAGGGACTAGCTACCCCGATGACTCATCGTCAATAAAAGAGACAACGATAACTCATTATTTTTTTAGAAGTACCTTTTAATTTTATTTTTAAATAGTTAAAAACAAAACATGTCATTGCTTATATCAATTGAATGAATTTAATTATTAAATATATGTTATTGGGAAACAGTATCTCTATATTAGTTTTTTTTGCTTTCTCCTTGATTATATACAAATTATGTTTTTATAGGGTAATTGATTGTAAATCTATTATAATATTATTAAGTTGTTAGATGTTTTTAATATTTTAAAAATTGCTCTCTTTGTCAGATCTAAGTTAAATTTGTTGAATGTTTGATGATTGGATTTAGACTCTATTTTAAGGAGTAAAACTAGTAATATTTGGTTTGTAGTTGAAATTGACAATGTACGTGGAATGCGTTTCATTTAACCAAACTAAATGAACTATATTATTATTGACAAAGTCTATATGTTATATTTTATATGTAAATTGCAGTGAGTAACTCTATCGTATTTTATTTCATAATAGAATGATAAATGTGATAGACATTTTATTTGATAATTGAATGATAAATGTTATGTGTTTAATTGATTTATTTTGTCATGTTAGTCTATCATGCAATGTTAGTTGATTTTTTTACATGTTGTGCTTAATTGGAGATTGAATGTCTTAAATATAGTTATAGACTAAGTTTGAATCTTGAGG
>NC_021162.2:23787872-23790667 GCF_000331145.2 Cicer arietinum | reverse complement strand
AACCAAACTAAAATTGGTTAGCCTACACTTAAGCAAAATGCAAACATGGAGGCAAAAACAATTCACATTAAATACCCAATAATACGTTTGCACAACAAATAGCTCTCTTAGAACAAAGTCACGACAAAGTAATAGTAAAAAAAACAATTCAACAATGAATAGGGTAAGCATGTAAGCCCAATGAACATATAACCCACGGTCTGATTGGATAGACCTGCTCTGATACCACTAATGTGACACCCTAAACCCCAAATAATTTTTTTTTATTAAGATAAAGAGAATCACATAATCATAAGCATGTCACATAAATCCAAAATTTCCATCAAACATAATGAATTCAAAATCATAATATCAAACAACAGAATCCTTTTTGAAGTACACATACTTATGTTTTAAATTCAGTGCAAATATAGTCCCAACCCGATGTCACTATCAGAGAGGGAATTCCAAAAATAAAATACTCAAAATAACACCAACACAATGCATAATAATGAAGGTCTCCAAGGCATGGTGGCTTCCGCCTCTCCTGATGGTATTAGTCATCACCTGCAACTTACAACTCGTCTGCATCCGTCGCAAACGCCAAACACAAATGTAAGACCCTTAATTTTAAATCCTAAATTATACAATTTTAGGGTATTTTGTGTGGAATTTCTTAGACTTTTAGCCCAATTTTTGGTATTTATTGAGTTAAATGCCAAAAATATATTTTTTGAAATTGAATTAAAATTATTTGTTGGAGAATAATTTATTTACGTTACGAAAAATTTAATACCGGACAATTTCGTTAAAAATATCCCTAGTTGCAAAAACTTTTATCTGTCAATTGAGTTGCGACAAGAGTAGATATTTTTATCAAATGGTTTGAGAGGTTATGGGTGAAATGGTAATTTTGATAAATATCTAGATATTTTTAGATATTTGTTAAGTTATATATATATATATATATTTGGAGGGAAAAAGAAATGAAAAGGAAAAAGAAAGGAAAAAGGAAAGAAAAGGAAAAGAAAACAAACAGAGGAAAGGAAAGAAAACATAATCCTTTCTTCCTCTCCCTGCCTCGCGACACTACATCTCTTCTTCCTTCTCCCTTCATCATTTTTGTTGCTTCCTTTTGCTTCAAAAAAGGGAACCAAGGCCTGGTGGGTTAGAAAACAAAGATTCCTCAACTTCATTCTTCTAGTTTGATTCGAAAACGAAGAAAAACGATGTTACGGATTTCAAAACCGTACAACACAAACCTTCACTTTTCTTCTAGATCTAAGCTTCGTTTCGCGAAGAGATAGAAGGGAAAGATGCTCACCTCCACGCTGCGGTGCTAGTGAACTAACTTTGGAAGCAACGTCGCGAGCGGAGATTTTATCGAAATTACCCGCGGTACCGTAATCGCTCGTTAAAGCTAACGTTAAGGTAAGGGCTCCCTCCAAACTTTTAGTTTGCATTTAGGGACTTATCTGTGGTTGTGTGGAAAAGAATTTTGTTAGGGTTGAAGTGTTGATTTGGGGAAAATGAATTTAATGCTTTTATGGGTGAAATTTTAGAGTTGGGTTTTGGTGATATTGAGAATTCCTAAGTGGATTAGTGGGTTATTCCCTAAGGCCGGGAACTACCGTGCAACACAAGAGTACCCCGACTGTCGCGTATATGTGTCTCGGGTTGAGTTGAGGGGATCTATGAGGACTTGGCCATTCATGAATTGTCCGTCCACTCTTGTAGTGGCATAGTATCAGGCCTCCTAACCAAGTACTTCAGAGTATAATGGTACCAAATGATGAAGCATAGAGTATAGGACATGCATAACATTCCATCATGGTGATTACCTTATTGTGAATGAATTTGATAAATCGTTGATATTATACACTTGACTGTTTTTGAGATTGTGATAATTTGATTGTTTGCGTATTACCATCGTGTATTTTATGCTGTTACATAATTTCGATACTCACCCCTCGTTGTTTGTTATAACACCCCGAATTTTAAAATACCTTTGGATAAATATTTAAGTCGTAACACAACGACAAAAAAGTCAACAAAATTTACAAGCAGCGGAATAGATTTTGAAATACAAATCCAAAGTATTTACACTTCAAAAAGTAGTACATAGACCCCATCATAATAAAATGTCAAACAGACAATATTAGTATAGATACAATATTCCAATTTAAAATAAACGCAATCCAAAATAAAGACATATGTTCCCTCTATGTCAACCTAATCTGATCATTCTACCAAAAAACTATACACCCTGAGTGATCTCCACGCGCCCCGTAAGATCCTCCTAACATAGCTCCAGTCAGGCGTTCCCGTCTACATTCCCATCTACAGGGTACGAACCGGTAGGATTGTCCTGACTCTCATCTGAGGGCAAAGCCCAGATTTCCACAATAGTTGTAAAGGGTCACCAACCGAAATTAACAATTAACACATAACATTTAAGTTTTTAAATGCACAAAATAACCTTTCAACTTAGCATGCACCTTAAAAGGGTTTCCATATGCCAAACATGCATAAACAAGGTTGAAAAATGAAGTTTTTAACAAAACAACACTGTTGTATTCGAATACAACATCTCTGTATTCGAATACAAGGCTGTTTCAGCATTCAGCAGCAAAAACAGCATGTCTGTATTCGAATACAACAGTCGGTATTCGAATACACATCAGACAACATCAGAAAAACAACAAAATTCAGCTTTTAAAAGGGTTTTGAAATCAATCAACACTTACACACAAATCCAACCAATCACACTTAGCAATTATAGCGCAATCACCACGACATCTTGAGTTTCGAAAAGG
>NC_021162.2:23782392-23786120 GCF_000331145.2 Cicer arietinum | reverse complement strand
AAAATGATGAAGGGAGAAGGAAGAAGAGATGTAGTGTCGCGAGGCAGGGAGAGGAAGAAAGGATTATGTTTTCTTTCCTTTCCTCTGTTTGTTTTCTTTTCCTTTTCTTTCCTTTTTCCTTTCTTTTTCCTTTTCCTTTCTTTTTCCCTCCAAACATATATATATATATATATATATATATAACTTAACAAATATCTAAAAATATCTAGATATTTATCAAGATTACCATTTCACCCATAACCTCTCAAACCATTTGATAAAAATATCTACTCTTGTCGCAACTCAATTGACAGATAAAAGTTTTTGCAACTAGGGATATTTTTAATAAAATTGTCCGGTATTAAATTCTTCGTAACGTAAATAAATTATTCTCCAACAAATAATTTTAATCCAATTTCCAAAAATATATTTTTGGCATTTAACTCAATAAATACCAAAAATTGGGTTAAAAGTCTAAGAAATTCCACACAAAATACCCTAAAATTGTATAATTTAGGATTTAAAATTAAGGGTCTTACATTACTACTCCCTAAAATTAGTTTCGTCCTCGAAACTTAAAGTACGAGTAACAATCCACACTAGGTTTGTACTCAAATTCAAAATACCAGTCACAACTTGTTTCACCCGGCCTTCTTGAAGAAAGTGTTGCCTACCCCTTTTCATAGGGTGCTTAATAACTCTACACACATCCATAGTCGGTAAGGCTCGTCCATTCCATTCAACATGATTTTGTCTACTATCGACAAGAGATTAAGGATGATCAGTCCCTCAATTTGTCAATAAATAACCAACAACCATGATAGTGGCTTAGACTATCTTAACCGAACTGTAATAACGTTCCTTGCAACTTACAACTGAGGTTATCCTAATATACAAGCAGTCAACAATCTTCTCAAAGTCCACTGAGTTTCCCTTATTTTCCTATAATTTTGATCTTGTCGACGAAGTACAATTTCCCATAGCTATGTCACATGGCCTCATTTGCATCCACTTGGTATAAAATATCCATTTGGTACCAAACCGAAACACTAAGTATGACACCAACACACTGAGCACAAAACAATCACTACATCCGAGAACTCCTAAATTTCTCCATTGTCCACAAATCCTCGATTTTTCTTTAGTCGTACAACTACGTCAAACCTTAGTGTTCTTATCAATATGTTATTCCAATTATAACTTTAACAATTCTATCCCGACATCTGCTTGGTGATCCAAGCTTCCTCAAATATTTTTGAAATCATGCCAAAGACTGTACTACTTAGGACACACAAACTTCCTTCCAGATTAGTACTTCATTTCAAAAGTCACGTCTCCAACAAAATCCAACTTGAATCTCATGCATTTATTAAGACCTACACTGGTCTCATGCCTAACACCTCCAATTAACGCTTCACTAATCAATTTCCTACATACTTCACAATTCTGGACAAACCCAAAAATAATTTTCCTACATCTACTGCCAACATTCATTCTGATACTTCTCCATTTCGTTGCGTCCTTCATTTGCAACTTGATGATTATCCTTTCATTATGACAGGTCAAACGCATTGTATTCACTCCATCACTTTTCCATTTATACAAACCTTAAATTTCTACGTCGAACCTTGATACATCTTCATTATAGTGATTCCAATAAATCAAGGCTTACTAATTCCCACCAAACTTTTCCATTTCATGTTCAATTGTTTCCTATCAAACAAACATTTAACATTCTCCTAGTAATTTCCATCCTTTCATAGACTCTCAAAACTTACATCACTACAATCTCAAAGTATTCTCGTACTCAATACTTCAAATTCCACTTAATGGTGACATAGGGTTCAATACATCAAGGCTTAACTCCTTATGTTTTTCCGAACATCACTCAAAATTCACACTTACGCATCTATAGTTTCATTCCAAAATCACTATTCGTACTTACCATCTCCTAAACCACACAGAGATTTGTCACTTAACAAATAAATATATATTCTCACTCTTGTAATCGTCATGAGATTCATACTTAACAATCTAAGTCGCAAATCTATTTTAACTTGAATGCTCGACTTTATCCGTCAAGGTATTGACTATTCCTCAAAGCGTATTTTATCCAACCAAATGAGTATTTACTCCTAATGTGCAGTACCCCTTAACTTCAATACAAGTCTCTTTCAATGACACCTAAGCACCAAATGCTATTCCAAATGGAATCCCTGTCTTCTCAATAATTCCATGGTGTTCACTCCTCTTTGGCAATTATCAAACTTCATCCAGTCTGATCCTGAAATCTACTAGGCGAACATCTAATACTCTTCTTAAAAAGCTCTCCACTTAGATCTTTACATGAAATCGCCTATTAGTCTAACTTTAATCCATCCATACTCATCATCTTCGAGTTACCACCAAGAACATAGCCTATATGTCCTTGGAACCACATGATAAATCCTATGCCGTCATGATTTGCTTCAACTCTGCCTGACAACCCGTCATCTCGAGAAGATCTTTTCCACTTCTTAAATCCACTGATCAACTTTTTCCTGAGTTCTCATCACCTTTGAACTTTGGAGGATGGTAACGACGAAAATCTTTCAATCCTATTGACTTAATAGCACAAAATCCCCTTGACGCAACAGCACATATCTCTCTTTCCCTCTTCTCCAGATCTCGCAGAGTCTTTGCAGCTGTTTGTGCAACGACGGAAACATCCACGTAATTCGTAGCTTCAACCATTTGATCATCCCTACTGACATTCATTATCGCAACGTCGTTCCTTCTTGAATGTAGTGTTTTCCCAAAACAAACATCAAGAAGAAGTGTTCCACTTCGAATAATTCCAAACTAACTTCCAACTATACCAACAGATAATAACTACCCCTGATCTAACAACTCAGACCAATTACCCCGACGCATGATCAGATAACGACTCCCAACCTACAGGTTGGCATATAATCTATAACCAAAGGCTCCACAGCCCCAAAGAAATCCAAACCAAAGCTCTGATACCACAATTGTAACACCCCGATTTTTAACAGCGCGAGTGTATTTTTTTTCAAAAACAAACTCATGAAACAAAGAATAATTAAGTAAAACACCTTTGGATAAATATTTAAGTCGTAACACAACGGCAAATAAGTCAACAGAATTTACAAGCAGCAAAATAGTTTTTGAAATACAAATCCAAAGTATTTACACTTCAAAAAGTGGTACATAGACCTCATCATAATAAAATGTCAAACAGACAATATTAGTATAGATACAATATTCCAATTTAAAATAAACGCAATCCAAAATAAAGACATTTGTTCCCTCTATGTCAACCTAATCTGATCATTCTACCAAAAAACTATACACCTTGAGTGATCTCCTTGCGCCCCGTAAGATCCTCATAACATAGCTCCAGTCAAGCGTTCCCGTCTACATTCCCATCTACAGGGTACGAACCGGTAGGGTTGTCCTGACTCTCATCTGAGGGCAAAGCCCAGATTTCCACAATAGTTGTAAAGGGTCACCAACCGAAATTAACAATTAACACATAACATTTAAGTTTTTAAATGCACAAAATAACCTTTCAACTTAGCATGCACCTTAAAAGGGTTTCCATATGCCAAACATGCATAAACAAGGTTGAAAAATGAAGTTTTTAACAAAACAGCACTGTTGTATTCGAATACAGCATCTTTGTATTCGAATACAAGGCTGTTTCAGCATTCAGCAGCAAAAACAACATGTCTGTATTCGAATACAAC
>NC_021162.2:23780673-23782309 GCF_000331145.2 Cicer arietinum | reverse complement strand
TACACACAATTCCAAAACATCCACACTTGGCAGTTATAACACAATCACCACGACAACATAAGTTTCGAAATGGTTTTGCAATCAATCACACATACACACAATTCCAAAACATCCACACTTGGCAATTATAACGAAATCACCATGACAACTTGAGTTCAAAGACTCAATCATAATCTTAAATCAAACACGACTCGCGTGCCAAGCACCCTAATGCAATGCGTATATGCCAAAATGCATGGACTCGGAATTCCAAACCAAAACCCTCCTCGAAGGGCGTAAATCATAATTGTACAGCCTCTCACAGACCAGTACTAATTACCAAGGTGCAATCTCTCACGTATCAGCACGATTTACTAGCGTGCAGCCTCTCACAGACCAGCACGATTTTCTAGAGTGCAATCGTTCACAGATCAGCACATTCTAGAGTGCAATCTCTCGCAGATCAGCACGACAATCCCCGCAAGGATAAGATGAACCAACAATTCACATGGCATCATCCCGTGGCCCATCATGGTCACCACTATCACCATGGCCCCATCGCGGTCACCATGTACTATGAAATGCATGAGCATACTCTGACTCTTTCCACTACAATCATTAAGTAAATGCAGATTTTAAAAGATTCCCCATTTTTAATACTCATTTAACTCTAACAATTTTGACGACAATCATTAAGTAAATGCAGATTTTAAAAGATTCCCCATTTTTAATACTCATTTAACTCTAACAATTTTCACTACAACATTTAAGTAAACAGAGCTATTAAAAGATTCCCCATTTTTAATACTCGTTTAACTCTAATGATTTTCACAACAAACATTAAGTAAACAGAGATATTAAAAGGTTCCCCATTTTTAATACTCGTTTAACTCTAATGATTTTCAAATTCCACATAGAACATACTAAGACATATTCTCAAATTCAATCCACAATTCACACCAAATCACATCAATTCATTTTTCCACAAAATCTACACAAACACATCTCAAAATTTATAAATATTAATTATGAACACGTCAAACACGACAACCACAAAATTATCTCAACCCACCACTAAACCACATCAAATTTCATTTCCTCAAAACCAAACATAAATGAGTTAAATTCATTCATTCACACAGTAACAATCAACATAATATTCATAAAATCAGACGGCATACAATCTTGATATAAATAAATTCATGGCAATTCTATAGGTTACTAAATTATATTTTAATCCTCACTATTACCATTCACATTTTATTAATTAATTATTATTACTCAATAGGGCTCTATTGTACGTGTAACACCCCAATTTCTCATTACCTTATTTTGAATAGTATAATGACACAATACTATTTTTTTTTAGTGTTAATATGTGTTCTAATTCTTTAGGGTGTCTGTGTGTTTGTCTTAGTAATTAATTTAAATTATTAATATTAACCATATTTAACTTACAAAAAAAATACATCAAACAAAATAAATATATACATATAAAATAAAATAAAAACAAGGAGTAAAATTGTATTGCTACATTAATTTATTACTTTAGCACTAATAGAGTGAGTTATTATTGTTAATAATAATAATAAAATAATAAATAATAATAATAATAGTAATAATAATAATAATAATAATAATAATAATAATAATAATG
>NC_021162.2:23777598-23779232 GCF_000331145.2 Cicer arietinum | reverse complement strand
TTATTTATTTTATTATTTAATTATCTATTTATTTATTATTTATTTATTATTTATTTATTTTATTATCTATTTATTCGTTTACTTATTTATTTATTATTTATTTTATTAATTTTTTATTTATTTACTTAGTTATTTATTATTCATCTATTTATTCAGTTACTTACTTAATTATTTATTTATTATATATTTATATATTTATTTACTTATTAACGTATTTACTTATTTATTTATTTATTTACTTATCCATTTATTATTTCTTTATTCATTTACTTATTTATTTATTTATTTTTTATTTATTCGTTATTAATTTATTATTTATTTTATTAATTATTTATTCATTTATTTATAGTAAGTAATTCTTTTGTATTTTGTGGTTGTGTGGTTATAATTCCCTCGCGGACTATTAGAGACGACGACCGATAAAGAAACAACTCGTTAGCAGATCAGACTCATTGGACGGAATCTTCAGCCGAGGTAAGGGGTGGGATGAGGTTCGATCTTATGAGTATAAAATAACGTGAGATGAACAGGAATGCTGAAATTCTCAAATGTTCATTCGGGGCTTACTACGTACAGTTGAGCCCTATTGAGTAATAATAATTAACTGATAAGATGTGGATGGTAATAGTGAAGACTAAAAATATAATTTAGCAACTTGTAGAATTGTCGTGAATTTATTTATATTAAGATTGCATGTTGTCTGATTTTATGAAATCTTATGTTGATTGTTAATGTATGAATGATATGAACTTGAATGTTTTGTTACTTGATTGAATTTGTGATATTACTAGAATGTGTCACCGATTGAATTCCTTATTATGTGATTGATGAAACTGGATTGTGTATTGTGAGTGGTGTAAATCAAATATTGTGATTTTATTGTGATTGGGGGTACACCTAGTGGGGAATTCCTAAGTGGATTAGTGGGTTATTCCCTAAGGTCAGGAACTACCGCGCAACACAAGAGTACCCCGACTGTCACGTATATGTGTCTCGGGTTGAGTTGAGGGGATCTATGAGGACTTGGCCATTCATGAATTGTCCGTCCACTCTTGTAGTGGCATAGTATCAGGCCTCCTAACCAAGTACTTCAGAGTAGAATGGTACCAAATGATGAAGTATAGAGTATAGGAGATGCATAGCATTTCATTATTTTGATTGTCTTATTATGAATGAATTTGATAAGTCGTTGATATTATACACTTGACTGTTTTGAGATTGTGATAATTTGATTGTTTGCGTGTTCTCGTCGTGTATTTTATACTGCTACATAATTTCGATACTCACCCTTCGTTGTTTGTGTTTGGCGTTTGCGATGGACGCAAACGAGTTGTAAGTTACAGGTGATGACTAGTACCATTGGAGAGGCATAAGTCATTGTGTCCTGAAGACTCTATTTATCTATTTATACGCATTGTATCGATGTTACTTTGAGTATTTTTATTTTGGGAATTCCCGCTCTGATAGTGACATCGGGTGGGGACTATATTTGTACTACATTTGAAACATAAGTATGTGTACTTCAAAATGGATTATGTTGTTGATATTATGATTTCGATGTCATTATGTTTGGTGAAAATTTTGGATTTTATGTGACATGTTTATGATTACGTGATACTCTTTATAAAAAAAAA
>NC_021162.2:23776163-23777317 GCF_000331145.2 Cicer arietinum | reverse complement strand
TCTAATAATCCGCGAGAGAGTTATAGCCACACAACCACCAAATACAAATAATTACTTACTAATAATAAATAAATGAATAAATAAATAAGTAAATAATAAAATAAATAATGAACAAATAAATAAATAAGTAAATAATAAAATAAATAAATAAATACAAAAATAAATAATCTAAACAAATAAATAAATAATCTAAATAAATAAATAAATTACCTAAATAAATAAATAAATTATCTAAATAATTAAATAAATTATCTAAATAATTAAATTATCTAAATAAATAAATAATTAAATAAATAATTTAACTATATAAATCAATTAATAAATTATCTAAATAAATAAATAATTAATTAAATTAATTAATAAATAAAATCAATTAATAAATTATCTAAATAAATAAAATAAATAATCTAAATAAATAAATAAATAATTAAATTAATAAATAAATAAATAAATTATCTACTATTTGTACTAAAACCCAAAAATATATTATAGTGGAGAACCAAAAAAATTGAGTAACATTTTTTATTTAAAGGACTAAGTTATCATTTTATAAATCTAAGAAACCAGATTGTCTTAATATTACAATATCAATAAACCAAAATACTGTTAGACAATTTTTCAAACAGCTTATATGCATAACTTGAATTTATAACGAAAGGATAAAAAGTTTACGATGGAAAGATGAAATTTTAGACTTCAAATGCAACAATGAGTTCGTAAATTGGATTAACGAAAACAAAGAATGAGTTTGGAACCTGCGAGCTTGGTGATGGAAGCGTACAAGGAAGAATGCCAAGAATACATGACATAGCCGGCAAGTTCGCCATCAACGTGAAGATAAACGATCCACTGCTCTTCTTTTTGAGTTCGTTGTGAAAAAAAGGAAGCGAGCAATTCGTGTTTTGGAAATATTTTTCTCTCCAATTTCACTATTTCTTCCACTACCTTACCACTGTTTCTCTCGAGTTCAATTATCGCTAGATTAGCCATCATTCCTTACTAGCCAATGCAATTTTTTTTTTGTTGCGGCACTATTCATTTGTACATAAGGGTAAGTATTTCATATGTAAGGACCAGGCTTTTGTTGGAGGGGGCGGCTACCTAGTGTTTAGAAAAAACCTAACCTAATAACTCATGCATATATATATATATAT
>NC_021162.2:23766989-23776130 GCF_000331145.2 Cicer arietinum | reverse complement strand
TTAAAAGGATAGTGTGTTAGTAACATAGTTTAATGTGTGATTTCATTTTTTATTTTATTATTATTATTTTTTTATTTTGTTTAGTTTGTGTAAATTTAAGCAAATAAATTTATTTAATATCAATAATTCAAATAAATTATCAAGATTAAAAAAAATGCGTAAGAAATTATTTCACCACATAGAATACACATATAATATAATTTATTTTAATTTACTATTATCTATTAATTAAATATTTAGGGTGTTATATATATCACGAATTCAGAATTAATTTAGGTCCATTAATTCCGTTTATAGTGAACTCAATTTATAACTTATGCTATTAATAGATATTATTGGCTATTATACGGATATTTATGGCATGACATCATCATCATTATGATATTTTATATATAAATAATATAGTTATTTTTATATTTATACTTCATAAATATAAATTCGAATAATAAAGATCTAGATAACAACACTACTAAAATATGAGGCCTAAAATCATAGCGATTCAAAACTAGTATATCTTATTATTATTATTATTAAATAAAAGAAATAGATTTAATAACAATGATCACTGATCTTTATTTAAATAACTATAAAGAGGAACATAAAGACAATCACGAAAAAAATTATTCTACCACAAGGAACGCATGTGTAAGAAAATATCACTAATTAATAATAATAATAATAATAATAATAATAAATTAAGGTATAACAATAAATTAGGGTGTTACAGCTAATGTATATATGGTATAGGCATATATGGTACGGATATGTATCTACCTATGGCTAATGTATATAAGGCTTCAACATTATTATTATTAATATTATTATTCAGTTTACATGGAGAATTCAATTTTGGTCCATTAATTTAGTTTATGACTAATACAATTTATAACTTATGCTATTAATAGATATTATTGGCTATTAAACGGCTATTTATGGCACGACATCATTATTATTATTATTATTTTTATATATAAATAATATAGTTATTTTATATTTATACTTCATAAAAATAAATTCAAATAATAAAGATTTAGATAACAACACTATTAAAATATGAGGTCTCTATTTATGGCACAACATCATTATTATTATTATTATTTTTATATATAAATAATATAGTTATTTTATATTTATACTTCATAAAAATAAATTCAAATAATAAAGATTTAGATAACAACACTATTAAAATATGAGGTCTAAGATAATAGCAATCCAAAACTAATTATTATTATTATTTTTAAATAAAATAAATAGATATAATAACAATGATCACTGATTTTTATTTAAATAAGTATAAAGACAACAAAAAGACAGTCACATAAAAAGAATTATTACACCACAAGAAACACATGTATAAGAAAATATCACTAATTTATAATAATAATAATAAATTAGGGTGTTATAAATCATATCTCATCACATAAACTCATCACAATTTTATAGAATCACTATCATCAATCAAACATCATCATTATCATCACATAAACTTATCACATATTTATATCATAAATCACACATCATCATAAAATAAACTTACATTATACACTGCATTCACATAAACTCATTTAATTAAACATATGCACTAAATTCATTTGAAATAAAATATCACATTGATATCAAATATCACAATAATATCAAATATCACAATAATGTTAAATATCACAATAATATCAAATATCACAATAATGTTAAATATCACAATAATATAAAATTTCACACATTTAACGAAATTAAATCAATCAACACCTTATAAATATTTCTATTTCATATTTTAATCTCACAATTTTCTTATTTTCAGATTAATTAATTTATCACTCAAAGGGCTACTGCAGTACGTAGCGAGCCCCGGATGAATCATTGGAAAATACGGTTTTCCCTTCATCTCACAATATATTATACTCATGAATTCATACGCTTTCACAAACTAAATTCGAAATTCGGTCAAGGAAAATTACAAAAAATCAGAAAACCAATCAGTGGATAATATAGCCACTTTTCAAACGGTCGTTTTGGCTTTGGTTTCACTCAAATCGGACTTACGGTGAAAAAGAACAGCTCAAACTAAGGAATTTTATAAACGGAGAAGTCGGGTATTTTGGAGAGGAATTTGGATGGTTTAAAATCTGAGGAAATATGTTTATTTGACTACCTAAATGAATAAAACGACGTATTGAAATTTGGACGAGAACGGAGAAACTTTTCCAGAACAATTATCGAATATCAGTGTGAAACTATAGGTTGTTGTTGTGTTTCTTTTTGGTTTTACGACCGCCGTCCAACTCCCTTCCCCTTTTATTTTATTTTATTAACAATTAGGGTTCACACATGGGTCAAACCCATTGGTCTCCTTTTAGGTTTTACTAGTTTTATTTTATTTTATTTTTTTAAAACACAATTTCATTAATAAAATATTATTAATATTTCAAAATTAATAATTGAAACTGTCACATTCAAAATAATCTTTACAATTAAACTAATTTCTCAAAATACTCACATTATAATAATACCAACATATTAGAAAATAGTTGAAATTATAAAATAAATAGATATAACGTCAAGACCTTTTGTAGCATCACTATCATCTCCCCTCGTTGGCATATGGTACTCCATTAAGACCTTCATCTCAAACACAAATTGGAATCACAATATTCTCATCACAATTTATAACATCACTATCATTAATCACACGTCATCACATATACTCATCACAATCTTATAACATCAATCTCATCAATCATACATCATCACATAGACTTATCACAAATTTATAACATCAATATTATTAATTATACATCATCATAGTCACATAAAACTTATCAAAATGCATCCACCTTTTATTATCACATCATCTAAACATGTCTAATCAAACATATTCATAAAATTCATTTGACATCCAATATCACAATAATATCAAATATCACACATTTAACGATAATAAATCAAATATCACAATAATATCAAATGTCACACTTTTAATGAAATTAAATCAAATATGACAATAATATCAAATGCCCAACATTTAACGAAATTAAATCAAATATCACAATAATATTAAATACCACATATTTAACGAATTAATCAACACCTTATAAGTATTTCTATTCCATATTTTAATCTCGCAATTTCTTTTTTGCATATTAATTAAGTTATCACTCAAAGGACTACTGTCGTACGTAGCGAGCCCCGGATGAATTGTTGGGAAATATGGTTTTCCCGTTCATCTCACAATATAATATACTCATGAATTCAAACGCTCTCTCACCCCTTACCTTATTTTGATGCTTTCACCTATGAATATGATTCCACAACCAAACAGTCTTTGTTCTTTAACTCTTTGTCCTTCAATCGATCTAACTCGACAATTTATGGGTAAACATCAAAAATAAATTATGAGGAGATATCCTAAAAAACTAAATTAAAAAATCGGTCCAAGAAAATTACCACAAACCAGAAAACCAATCAGTGGCACTACGCGAAAAATAGGATTTTACAGCGCTTTTTTTAAGCCATTTACAACGCTTTTTTATTTATTTAAAAAAAGCGATGTAGAATCGAGCGTTGTAAAAAGATACAACATCACTTTTTAAAATAAAAAAGCGCTGTAAAATATGCAGATATATTGCGCGCGCTTGTTATGCACATTTTACAATGCTTCTTTTAAAAAGCGCTGTAACATATGCACTATAATGCACATTTTACAACGCTTTTTCAAATAAGCGCTGTAAAAGGTGCACTCAATATATGCATTATAATGCACATTTTACAGCGCTTTTTCAAATAAGCACTGTAAAAGGTGCACTCAATATATGCATTATAATGCACATTTTACAGCACTTTTTCAAATAAGCGCTGTAAAAGATGCATTTTATTTATTTATTTAAAAACGTTGTAAATTAAATTTTTGAAAAGCGCATTTTGGTTTTTTATGGCATTTTATTAGAAAGCATTGTCTTTTAATTTTTTTTTCCAAAATCATTTTCATCCAGAATCAGTTCACACAACAACAGAACATATTCAGAATCAGTTCACACAATCAATACACAAAAACAGAACTATATAACTTCACATATAACTTAATTTACACAACAACTGAACATATTCAGATACATATATAACTTAACTACATATACAATTTAGATATTGTACAACAACACATATTCATATACATATTCAGATACTGTTCCCTATTCATATACATATAACTAACATTATTACACATAATAGAACTAGCTACCATATAAAATTCAGATCCATTGCAGCATGCTATTTCCTAGAAAATCAAATAATTTTCATTTCAAGCACACACTGACACCAGTCTTCCTTTAATTCAATTAGATCTTTCTCAGAGTATGTTGGACTGGAATTGTCAAAGTACTGTGCAATATAAAAATTGAACATAAATAAGTTAGAATCAAATATATACATAATTTATATATGAAAATCAAATAATGAAAATACCGTACCGTTTCTGGGATAATAGTTTGATTCCTATCAACAATCTCCTTCATGAATCTCAATACATAGTACCCACAGTCGATGTTGTTCGTTTGACAAGGGCACTATAAAATAAAACATATAAGTCAATAAAATATTTGTGCATTGATTGTAAAGGCATATATTTGTAAATGAAAATTTAAAGGCATACATTTCAAACCTTTATTGGAATCCATGTGATGTTATTAGTCTTTTGCTTCGACATTGTAGCACCTCTTTGAGCTCGAAAAACTTGTTAAGCACTATCAAATAAATAAATGTGATTATTATAGCATTAAAAAACACATTATTTATACATTAACAAACACATTACTTACATGTTGAACATAGTCTTTATATCGGAGTAATTGTTGTAATTGTCGTGCAAGGGATCTAAATAGTATACAACTTCAGAGGTCGCATTGATTGCAAATAGCACCCAATGTGCCCTACAACAACAAAAATTTGGTTGGCAATTTTGCTTACACAACTAATAAATATAAGATCTCATAAATTAAAAAAAGATATAAATATAGTCACTTTTCACACGGTCGTTTTGGCATTGGTTTCATTCAAATCGGACTTACGGTGAAGGAGAACGGTGCAAAATAATGAATTCTACAAACAGAGAAGTCGGGTATTTTAGAGAGAAATTTGGATGGCTAAAAATATGAGGAAGTATGTTTATTTGACTACCTAAATGAATAAAATGACATACTGAAATTTTGATGAGAATGGAGAAACTTTTCCGAAACAATTATTGATCATCGGTGTCAAACTATAAGTTGTTGTTGTGTTTCTTTTTAGTTTTACGACCGCCTTCCAACTCCCTTCCTTTTTTTGTTTGTTTTATTTTATTAACAATTAGGGTTCACACGTGAGTCAAACCCATTGGTCTCCTTTTAGGTTTTACTAATTTTATTTTATTTTTATTTTTTTTAAAACACAATTTCAGTAATAAAACATTATTAATATTTCAAAACTAATAATTTATAAATAAAAATAATTAATTTTTTAAAATACATTAATAACCAAAACTCTCATATTCAAAATAATCCATATAATAATACTTATTTTTCCAAATACTCAAATTAAAATATTACCCTCATTAGAGAATAGTCGAAATTATAAAATAAATAAATATCATTAACACTATATATTAATTACTAAATCTTAATAAATATATATAAAATCACAATCTCATAACAAGTATATAAAAATAAAGGAAATCAAACACAATATCACTACTATCTCAAGATAATTATTTATAAATAAAAATAACCAAAAGTAGAATTTTTTTATAAATAATTGAAATATAACTTCGTCCATACTTAATATCAACCAAACGCACATGAAAGTATTACATTAATTGGGTACACGTATATACACGTAAAACCGTGTAAAATATTTTTTTTTTAGATATATATATACCAATAAAATACTATTATTTTTAAAAAAAATAGATCAAAGAATAAAATATAATATTTAGTATTTATATCGCTCATGTAATCTAATATTTATAAAACTAGCACATCATAGACATCACCTATATAACGAAAAATTAGTCAAAAAATTTATCATCATATATTCTAAAATAATTTTAACATTAAATTAATTATTTAAAATCGTAATTAACTAATAAAATAAATTATTATAAAATTTAGGGTGTTACACACATAGGTGCAAGGAATTTGATGCAAAAATTGTATACCTGAAAAAATAACGGCCAAGACAATGAATAGAAAGAAGGGAAATTTAGCCATTTCAAATAGCTACAATATAAATAGCAATATGATTTATTGTTGTTGCTTTACTCTATGATATATCATTTTAAAAATAAAATCAAGGCTTTATAGATAAACAACCAACATTTTTAATCATCAAATAAAAGAAGTTAACTTTAGAGTTTTCTAAAAGTTTGAATACACTCCTTTAATAATATTTAAGATTAAAATAATATATCTAGTAAAAAAAATATATTAAGATAATATATATTTTACTTTAATATATATTATACTAAATTTAATTGTCTATTTTTATTAACTTTTTTTAACATCTATTTTGTATTAATTTTGTTGATAAATCTTATTATTTGTATCTTTGGTATAGTGTTATTAAAATCTTGAAATTTCATTTTTGTATTGGATTAATTAATATACTTTTTCTTTTCTTTGGAGATATCTAAACCATAACACGAAGAATATTTTTATTCTAAAAAGAAATTTTTAACACATCAATTATATAGAAAATTTAAATCAAATTAATTCAATACTATTATTGTTATATAATTTATTATGTTCATCTCTATATTTCAAAAATTAGTAAAGAATGGGATGAGCAACCTATTATTATAAAGATTTATTTTTTTTGGAATAGTATAAGGAAACAAAATAGGTCATTTTAATGTAACACTAAATTTTTTTTATAAATATTATATGTATTTATTAGTAATTGTCTTTATTTATTATTTAATATCAAATTCATTTTATTTAAATAATTAGAATTTTTATTTTATATAATTATGTTGGCTAGAAATTATATGATGACTAGATCTTGGATGATTATATTGTGTTATGGCTTGTTGTCTATTTTATTTATATAGATACTTTAGAAAATTATAAAAATATATTGGTTGGATGTTGTTTGTGTTAGTTATCATCTTTGTGTTATATATTGTAATAAAGTTATTAGTTAAACTATTTTACAAATTAGAATTTATAAAAAATATTGGGGTTTTTGTTTTATCTGGGGCCAAAGAACAATAAAGCTAGGAGGAATTGCTGTTACCCCATCCTTGTTGTTTAATCCATCTTAGTCAACAACAAAAAAGTATCTTGAAAACCTTTTTTTTCTTTTTATTGTACCATAAAAATTTCTTCTCGCAATTTATATCACTTCATTTTATTAAATTATTCCTTTGATAAATTTTTTTTTCTTTTAATAGTATCCAAAATTGTTGACAAAAATATTATTAGATTTTAACATTAATTAACCACAAAAAAAATCTTGGCATTCAAATTATTTCTTTTCTATTATCTTCTCACTTTAACTTTATTCAATTTCGTTCAAAAGTTTCTATGACTAAAAAAAAAATAGAAAATCAACGAGTAAAAACCATCAAGCTTTCTCCTAACCATTAATCATAGAATCATGACTACGCCTTCATTCAGAATTGGACCGAGATGATTTGATAGTTGGCTCGAAACATATGAGTCTTGGAATCCAAAGGTCGGATACTCAAAGCAACATTTAGAACGTGGGAAACCACGTTCACTTTGTGTCTACGAATTTGATGTATTTTAAACTTCTACTCCTTCTAGTAAATTGTAGTAATATGTTGTTATTTCTATATTTATCTTGACTTCGTGATGGTATTGACCTAGAAAAATTATTTTAATTTGTCCAACGAGTTTATTTGTGTCAAGAATCAATTTTTGTGCAATGAAAAATTGCTTCTTAATGTGTAGATCATATTTCAATTGAAAATGTATATTATTATGATTCAATGGATTAGATATAGTTTTAGGATGATTTTAACGATTGAAGTTAGTTTTTTGAAAATTTTATGGCTTAAAAGTAAATTTTGATATGTTTTATGGGTGAGAGATAATTTGTAAAGTGCTAAAGTGTGTCGAAAAGTATTTGCTTGACCAAGTTGTGTAGTGAATTTTGGGAATATAATTTAATTTAGCTTGAAAATCAAAATTTTGGTGATTTTAGAATTTGAAAAGAAAATTCATCCCAAAGTATCCTATTATGAAAAATTGAGTTTATGACTTCTAAATGGTTAGAAATGATTATCTAAGTGTTAGGATTTGGAGATAAATTTTTTATGATATTTAGTTTATTTCTAAACAATTTCTAGAGCTAGGAAACTGAGAAAATTATTATTTTTTCCCATTTTAATTTACAATAATATTTGTTTTTATAAATAATTGAATTATGGAATTTTGATTTTATGAGGTAATAGTTTTATTTTAATATCTAAGTATTGGAATTTTTACTTTTAATTATTTATTATTAATTGATTTTTTAAGAGTGGGGTTATACTGTCATTTTATTGGAACAATAATAGCAGTTGTCATGGGCTGTTTATTATGCATGATCACTTAATTTTTATATTTTTGGATGTTGACTTATGAAAGAAACAAATTTTAGTTAGACCGTTGGTTTGATGGTATGAAATAGATGATTTTTGTTGTGTAATAACACACTTATTTAAAAACTTAGAAAAATAAGAGATTTTAAATATTAACATAATTAATTTAGGACAAAGATATTTTAATAAGATTAGGAAGGGATAGAAGCAATAAATAAGTAATGCCCAAGGGTCAAAATGGGTAATTTGTTCCATTTTCCATCTAATCAAACCAGACATCCTCTAATTAGAATTCCTCTGATTAGATTTCCCCTGATATTACATTCCTCTGATCAGATTACATTTGATCTAGATTTACCCTAATTTCGAATTTATCTAATCAGATTATATCTAACCCAAACTCCCTCCAACTAGACTTTATCTAGTTAGACTTCCTCTAATAAGAACTTCCTTATTCCAGATTTCCTTTATCACTACTTCTCTAGTCAGACTTCCTCAGTTAAAATTTTTCCTTATGATAAAACTTTGGCACATTTTCACTTCCAAGTTCCACCTCAAGCTTTAAATTA
>NC_021162.2:23754491-23766489 GCF_000331145.2 Cicer arietinum | reverse complement strand
GTGCAAACTCTACGTTCAAGTGCAAGTCTCTAAAAGCTTCCCACAACTCTTGTTGTCTAGCCAAAAATACATAGATGGTACTTTAAAATTATGGGTCTTACATTTTTCCTTGAAGAATGTTTGTGTAATGATACGGTTTATTGATGATTAATTGAGTGTTCCTCTTATTTATATTATACTATCAACATGATTTCAAAACTCACCTCCTTCATTGTTTGTGTTTGACTGGCTTGGCCCTGCGTTTGCAAAATCGCAATTATTACATGTTAATGAGTCTCGAAGTTCAAGTTTTGGAGAAACCTCGCTCTGATAGGTGATACCGGGAATTAAGAGTTGTAATGTGTATTTTACTTATGTTATTACAAATGACTTTTTATATGAAAACTTAGTACGAGTAAGTCTTGGGAATTAAATCAAGAAATTCTAATTAAATCAAGTTCATTGATATTGTACTATTTTAATTGAGGAACAAAGTTGAATTGTTACATGTGTATTTAGAGAAACGTGATATCCTAAATTAGATATTAAAGTTTTTATTCTCTTTAACAGATTTTCCTTATCCGCTGCAAGTTTTCTTCAAATAATTTAGTATATATTATTATAAATGTTATTTTGGGGTTTAGGGTGTCACAGATTTCACTGTAACATCAAATTGTCTAAGAGAAATTATCACCACAACGATACATATTAATAGCAACAAAACAATTACAATAAACTGCAATGCTATGCATGAGCTTAGACTCTACTTCACAATGTGGTACCATTCTAACTCTAAACTACTTGGTTAGGAGGCTTGATACTATGCCACCATCTCGGTGGACGGACAATTCGAATTGGCCTTGTCCTCATAGATCCCCTCAACTCAACCCGAGACACATATACGTGACAGTCGAGGTAAACGTGTGTTGCGTGGTAGCTCCCGACATTTGGAGTGCTACCTGCAAGTCACCTAGGAATTCCCCACCCGAATACCTCCATGGTCTACCAATCTAGCCTTAAGGCAAGACAACAGACCGCCACGATCAGGCTCAGTTAGTTGTACTTCCTTGGAATCACTAGGCTTGTCAAGCCCTTCCTATATGATGACAAAATAATCTTCACTTCACAATTTCTCAATATTTATTTTCTCCCCTTGTAGACCTATGATACTCCATTAAAACCGTCATCTCAAACACAAATTGAAATCACAATTATTTCACCAACTATGAGGTTACTTCAATATTCTCATCACAAATTCACAACATCACTATCATTAATCATATCTCATCACATAAACTCATCAAAAATTTATAGCATCACTATCATCAAGCATGCATCATCACATAGGCTTGTCACAAATTTATAACATCGTTACTATTAATTATACATCACCATAATCACATAAACGTATCAAAATAAATTAACTTTTTATTATCACATCACATAAACACGTCTAATCAAACATATACATACAATTCATTCAACATCTAATATCACAATAATATCAAATATCACATTTAAATAAAATAAATCAAACATCACAATAATATACAATACTACACATTTAACGAAGTTAAATCAATCAATACCTTATAAATATTTCTATTACATATTTTAATCTCACAATTCCCATGTTTTAACATTAATTAATTTATCACTCAAACGGCTACTGCCGTATGTAGCAAGCCCCGAATGAATCGTTGGGAAATACGGTTTTCCCGTTCGTCTCAAATTATATTATACTCATGAATTCAAACGCTCTCTCACCCCTTACCTTATTTTGACGCTTTCACATACGTATACAATTCCACGAGCAAACAACCTTTTTTCATTGACTATCTGTCCTTCAATCGATCTAACTCGACAGTTTATGGGTAAATGTTAAAAATAAATTATGAGAAGATACTCTAAAAACTAAATTCAAATTTCGGTCAAGGAAAATTACCATAAATCAGAAACTCAATTAGTGGATAATATAGCCACTTTTCACACGGTCGTTTTGGTGTTGGTTTCACTCAAATCAGACTTACGGTGAAGGAGAACGATGCAAAATAATGAATTCTACAAACGAAGAAGTCGGGTATTTTAGAGAGAAATTGGGGTTGTTAAAAATCTGGAAAATTATGTTTAATTGACGAGTTAAATGAATGAAATAACATACTCAAATTTGGATGAAAATGGAGAAAGTTTTTTGGAACAGTTATCGATCACCGGTGTCATACAATATGATTATTGTTGTGTTTTCTCTTTGGTTTTACGGTTGCCCTTCCAACTCTCTTCCCTTTTTTGTTTGTTTTATTTTATCAACAATTAGGGTTCATACATGAATCAAACCCATTGGTCTCCTTTTAGGTTTTACTAGTTTTATTTTTTTTTTAAAACACAATTTCATTAATAAAGCATTATTACTATTTCAAAACTAATAATTTATAAATAAAAATAATTAATCTTTAAAATACATTAATAACAAAAAATCTCATATTTAAAATAATCCGTATCAAATACTCAAATTAAAATATTACCATCATTAGAGAATAGTCGAAATTATAAAATAAATAAATATAACATCAACACTTTATATTAATTACTAAATCTTAATAAATATATATAAAATCACAATGTCATAACAAGTATATAAAAATAAAGTAAATCAAACACAATATCACTACTATCTCAACATAATTATTTGTAAAATATAACTAAAAATAGAAGATATTTATAAATAATTGAAATATAACTCCGTGCATACTTAACATCAGTCAAGCGCACCTAAAAGTATTACATTAATTGGGTACATGTATATACAGGTAAAATCGTATAAAATATTTTTCTTTAAAATATATATATTACACTAAAATACTATTATTTTAAAAAAATATATAAAATAATAAAATATAATATTTATTATTTATATCGCTCATGTAATCTGGATTTATAAAACTAGCACATGATAGAAATCACCTATATAACAAAAATTAGTCAGAAAATTTATTATCATATATTCTAAAATAATTTAATATTAAATTAATTATTTAAAATCGTACTTAACTAATAAAATAGTTTAATATAAAATTTAGGGTATTACAGAAATCACCATTATTTCATCAACTATGGGGTTAATTCAATATTCTCATCACAATATCACTACCATTAATCATGTGACACCCTAAACCCCAAGAAAAAAAAATTAATTATTTTTTTTCAAAACAATGAAATTCTTTTTAAATAAATAAATAAATAAGAACTTTCAAACATTTTTTTTTTATTTTAAGGTAAAGAGTATCACGTAATCGTGAACATATCACAACACTCCAAAATTTCCATCAAACTTAATGACATCGAAATCATAATATCAGATAACAAAATCCTTTTTGAAGTACACATACATAAGTTTAATGATAAATGTAAATATGGTCCCAACCCGATGTCACTATCAGAGCGGGAATCCCCAAAAATAAAATACATTCAAAATAACATTAACAAAAGATAGATAGTAAAAGTCTTCAAGATAAGACGACTTCCTACACTTCTAGAGTATTAGTCTTCACCTGCAGCTTGCAGCTCGTCTGCTTCCATTGCAAACGCCAAACACAAACAACGAAGGGTGAGTTTCGAAATTATGTCACAGTATAAAATACACGAGGAGAACACACAAGCAATCAAATTATCACAAACTCATCAACATTCAAGTGTATAATATCGATGGTTCATCAAATTCAATCACAATAAGACATTCGCAAGGATGAAATACTATGCATGTCCTATACTCTATACTTCATCATTTGGTACCATTCTACTCTGAAGTACTTGGTTAGGAGGCCTGATACTATGCCACTACAAGAGTGGATGGACAATTCATGAATGGCCAAGTACACATAGATCCCCTCAACTCAACCCGACACACATATACGCGACGGTCGGGGTACTCTTGTGTTGCACGGTAGTTCCCGACCTTAGGGAATAACCTACTAATCCAGTTAGGAATTCCCCACTAGATGTACCCCCAAGGTCTATCAGTCTTACCTTACAGTTCGACTGTAGCCCTCCACAATCAGGCTCATTTAGTTGTACTTCCCTGAATAACAAGGTTTGTCAGACCCTCCCTTTATGATGACAAAATAGTCCTAACTCCAACATCACGACTCAATAAGTTCCAGTTTAACTTCACAACATTCATCATTATATTTGTATATCAGTCAATCACAATAAAATCTCAATATTTTGGTATACACTACTCACAATGCATAATCCAGTCTTATCACAAAATGAAAGATCAAACAGATGGCACATTCAAGTAATATCACAAATTCAATCAAGTAACAAAAACACTCAAGTACATATCATTCATACAATAACAACTACTATGGGTTTCATAAAATCAAATAACACACAATCTTAATATAAATTAATTTTCAACAATTCTATAGGTTTCTAAATTATATTTTAGTCCTCAGTATTACCATTCATATATTATTAATTAATTATTATTACTAAATAGGGCTCAACGGCACGTAGTAAGCCCCGAATGAACATTTGGGAATTTCAGCATTCTCGTTCATCCCACGTTATTTTATACTCATAAAATCGAACCTCATCTCACCCCTTACCTTGGCTGATGATTTTTCCCAACGAAGCTGATCCTCTGATTTAGTGTATTGCGTCTTCGTCAACTACCGTCTCTAATAGTCCGCGAAAGAAAATAAATCAACGCAACAACCAAGTACAAATTAATTATTTGCTCCAATGAATAAATAATTTATATATTTATAATACATAAATAAATTATATGCTATTTGTATTATAATCCAAAAATATATTCAATATCATTGAAACATACATATTATTATACTAACCGAAAACAATTTCTAGTTTTAATTAAAATAAGACACGATCATAGATTTAAATAATTATGGCGTATATTTGTAGTTTGGGTGTGAAAAGTAGAATTAAAGATACCGTTTAGTTAAAAAAAAAATTTCTAGAATAAGACTAGTCTAATTACTCATGACTGAATTGTATGTTATTATAATGATAGTACCATTTTTTTCAATGCCTCTAATTGCTTATAGAACAACAAAATTTTGATATTATTCATGTAAACCATAACTACTGCTATCAGAAATTCCAATAGGTAAAGAAATAATAATTTGAGCAACAAAGGCATATTGATCATGTTAAATAAATCTCCATCAAACCATGAGACAAGTTGAGGAACTATGGTTTTGCACAAGACATTGTTTAACATTGTTTCTCATAGTTAGCTGATCAGCCTATACTGCCTAAATATAAACGTAAGACTTTACATAACAAAGAAAGTCCTAAATATTAGATAAATCAATGCTTAAGCTATGCAGAAAGATTTGTTTTAAAGGGATTTTCCATTTGAAATCACAGTCACAATATTTTAGTTTTACTGCTTGGAATATGTAGTTCACCACAACAGAACTCTTTATCAAGGTTTCCCTTATACTTTCATCTACATCACAAATATATATCAACATCATATTGAGAATGCTAACTATGACTACACCTATACTGCCCAACATTGATATAATTCGATCAACAACCCTATATTGATATAATTGATGGAATTAGGAAAATATACTCCCTTCTTTTTACTCAGACCAAATAGTATCAATTGATGAAATTAAGAAAAGTATAACTGTTGTATGGTTATGCTATATTGTAGTGTTGTTGTTAGAACCCAGGGACTGAAACATTCTTGCGACGGGCTTGTTTTCTTTTTCTTTCCTTCAGTGCATACGCGTAACTTAGGCTAATGATATTTATATATATACCGTACATACATGTTGACCTATCGGCTAATGTATATATGGTACAGACATATATGGTACGGATATGTATATACCTACGGCTAATGTATATAAGGCTCCAATATTATTATTATTAATATTATGATTCAGTTTATATGGAGCATTCAATTTTGGTCCATTAATTCAGTTTATGACTAATACAATTTATACCTTATGCTATTAATAGATATTATTGGCTGTTATACGGCTATTTATGGCACGACATCATCATCATTATTATTATTATTATTATTATTATTATTATTATTATTATTATTATTATTATTATTATTATTATTATTAATATTATTAATATTATTAATATTAATATTATTATTATTATTATTTTATATATATATATAATATAGTTATTTTATATTTATACTTCATAAAAATAAATTCAAATAATAAAGATTTAAATAACAACACTACTAAAATATGAGGCCTAAGATAATAACAATCCAAAACTAATTATTATTATTATTTTATATATATATATAATATAGTTATTTTATATTTATACTTCATAAAAATAAATTCAAATAATAAAGATTTAAATAACAACACTACTAAAATATGAGGCCTAAGATAATAACAATCCAAAACTAATTATTATTATTATTTTATATATATATATAATATAGTTATTTTATATTTATACTTCATAAAAATAAATTCAAATAATAAAGATTTAAATAACAACACTACTAAAATATGAGGCCTAAGATAATAACAATCCAAAACTAATTATTATTATTATTTTTAAATAAAATAAATAGATATAATAACAATGATCACTGATTTTTATTTAAATAACTATAAAGACAACAAAAAGACAATCACGTAAAAAAAATTATTACACCACAAGAAACACATGTATAAGAAAATATCACTAATTTATAATAATAATAATAATAAATTAGGGTGTTATAATTTTACCCCTCTTAAAAGAATTCTGTCCTCGAAATTTAGGAAAAACTATGACCAAACTATCATCTAACTTAACATCTCCATGTGTTTTTAGGATTTCTAAAATTTAAAATTAGTTCCTATGGAATACAAGAAATATATATACCAAGACCTTTATAATTCTTATTAAGGTTAATATCTTAAACTAACTAGTATTTGAAAGACTAACTAGCTACATACTTCAAAATGTAATCATACACTACTTATCGACAATGCTAAAATATAATATTCTAGGATTACTTTAAAATATGAAAATGAACATCACATTTATCTCTAGTAAACCAGAATTCATCCCTTATATGCTCTCTCCAATTATAGCACATAAACTCATATTCTTCAACTACCTCATCTACTTTTAACAACCTATACCGTACACGATTACATACACTCACACTACTATACTCCTACATGGTCAAATCACAGGTTAGTCCAACTCTTACCGAATCTAAACCCCCCACACATCAACTTCATATGGACAATGATCTAGGCTTTTCACACAAAAGCTACAAGTACCATTTATCACGAACTCCATTTACATGTATTGTTCATCTCTTTCTAAGTTCGACGATTATATTATTAAAACTGCAAATTACCTACTATCCAAGGTTTGCTATAGTCACTAAAATAATAATGAAATCAACTAATCAAGGGTAACTTTTAAGGTCTCATGACTATTTACCTCAAACTTTATCACAAAACAATGAAATTAAATCAATATAAGTAAAATGGGATCAATGTTACTTCCTAATGATAAGGTGATACACAAGTTGATACGCAGAAACACACAAACATTTATATAATAATTATGTCTTGAAATTATGAAACTATTATGAGTCAAATAATGATTAGAAAAAGTAAAATTATTTTATCACATAAATTGAAAACAGTTCAACAATTCATAATTTCATATATTCATTTAAATATAATATGAAAGATTGCTTTACATGATAAATTGACATGGTAAAATGAAATAGCGAAGTGTGCATATCACATTGAATAGTTTCAATCATGGAGGAAATAACATAGCTGCTATATAATTCAGATAATAAGGGAGAACATATAAATTTATAGAATATTAATTTACTATATGCAATCAAATAAAATGAAAAATATTCTTAAGGTATCTATATTCCAAAATAAACATCAGCTCCCTCTCTCTATTTTTTTTCCACACAATTATAAAGATAGGGACAATATTGAAATTTAACTTTATCTCAAAAACCTGAGCATGACTAAGTTGTACTATTAGCACATTAATTTAAATAAACCAAATATATAGAACAAATTATTAAATAAATAAAATATATAAATATATAATATCATTAACAGAAGTATAAAGTATATAAAAAAATATTGATCCATTCAATAAATTTCATCTTTGGCGTTTATTTTCAGTCGATCTTATGAGTCTACCTGAAATAGAATGATCACTAATATTAATTTTTTTTTTCAGTCGATCAACAACACTCAATATAGTTTTCTTAGGTACCACTCTCTTACAAGCTAAAAATCAAGTTCATACTTTTTCAAATAAAGAAAATTTTCTTACCAATATGATTGATATTAGTTTGAGCTCCTAAGAATCAACACTATGCCCTTCCCCTTTATTTCTTTATTTTTATATTTTTTTTAACTCGCAAGTATGACTCGCATGATTTCATATACCTATAATAAAATAATCTCAACTCCACTAGTTCAAGCTATTATTGTTACTATGGTTCTCTCGTTGGACTCAACAAGGACTATACTCATAAACCTTTAAGGTAAAAATTATTAGTTCATGTTCCTTCCACTAATCTTAATTTAAGAGTATCTCTTTATCTAATATATTACACAATTACATGCCTTAAACTTGAACACATCACAAGCTTCACCAAGATCAACAATACTAAAATGGGACAAGTCTAACTTTCTAGTGATAAGGTCACACATAAGTAAATACGCATAACACTCATGAAGTATAAAAATATCATGACAGTCTTACTTCTATGGCCCTACTAAAATCTCATTTCTATAAATAAACTCCAAAAATAATCATTCCTATAGCACATCTATCAACCACATATCAATCTTAATTCCCTTGCAATACTCAAATATCCTTGCAAGTATTTATTACCAATTCAATGTCGAATGCCAAATACTTTTGAGATCACGACTTAACTCTTCCTAAACTTCTCGAGTCAAAACAAACTAAGAACCTTATGCACGATCCATTAAGCCACTTAACTATTCACTGTATAATTTATTTTACTAGGATCATCTAAGCCTTGCACTTCTTATTTCGACTACTTATCAAAATAACCCAACATATTTATTTTAAACAAACTTAACTTTAATATCTCCATAAGAATTTTAACTCAAAGTCAACAAAGCAAGAAATTGAAAAAAATGAATCTCTCCATCGTAAGAGTTAATACTCTTATAAGTTCATAAACATGAGGAAAGTATAGATAATGTTAGGAATACGAAAACATAGCTACTTTTCCACACACACAAAAAAAACTAAAAAAAGTAAAGCTTGACTACCAATGGCTTCAACATTTCTTGTCGCAACACCATTGTTCCACCAATCAATGATCTCAACCAAACAAAAATTGGTTAGCCTACACTTAACATAATGCAAAAATGGAGGCAAAAACAATCCACATGAGATAACCAATAATACGTTTGCACAACAAATAGCTCTCTTAGAACAAAGTCACAACAAGGTAATAGTAAAAAAAAATCAACAGTGAACAGAGTAAGCATGTAAACACAATGAACATATAACCCACGTTATGATTGGACATACCTGCTCTGATACCACTAATGTGACACCCTAAACCCCAAGAAAAAAAATTAATTATTATTATTATTTTTTTCAAAACAATGAAATTCTTTTTAAATAAATAAATAAATATAAACTTTCAAACATTTTTTTATATTTTAAGGTAAAGAGTATCACGTAATCATGAACATATCATAGCACTCCAAAATTTCCATTAAACTTAATGACATCGATATCATAATATCAGACAACAAAATCCTTTTTGAAGTACACATACATAAGTTTAATGATAAATGTAAATATGGTCCCAACCCGATGTCATTATCAGAGTGGGAATCCCCAAAAATAAAATACATTCAAAATAACATTAACAAAAGATAGATAGTAAAAGTCTTCAAGATAAGACGACTTCCTACACTTCTAGAGTATTAGTCTTCACCTGCAGCTTGCAGCTCGTTTGTGTCCATCGCAAACGCCAAACCCAAACAACGAAGGGTGAGTTTCAAAATTATGCCACAGTATAAAATACACGAGGAGAACACACAAGCAATCAAATTATAACAAACTCATCAGCATTCAAGTGTATAATATCGATGATTCATCAAATTCAATCACAATAAGACAGTCGCAAGGATGAAATACTATGCATGTCCTATACTCTATACTTCATCATTTGATATCATTCTACTCTGAAGTACTTGGTTAGGAGACCTGATATTATGCGACTACAAGAGTGGACAGACAATTCATGAATGGCCAAGTCCTCATAGATCCCCTCAACTCAACCCGAGACACATATACGCGACGGTCGGAGTACTCTTGTGTTGCACGGTAGTTCCCGGCCTTAGGGAATAACCCACTAATCCACTTAGGAATTCCCCACTAGATGTACCCCCAAGGTCTATCAGTCTTACCTTACAGTTCGATTGTAGCACTCCACGATCATGCTCATTCAGTTGTACTTCCCCGAATCACTAGGTTTGTCAGAATAGTCCTAACTCCAACATCACGACTCAATAAGTCCTAACTCCAACATAATAAGTTCTAACTCCAACATCACGACTCAATAAGTTCCAGTTTGACTTCATAAAATTCATCATTATATATGTATATCAGTCAATTACAATGCATAATCCAGTCTTATCAATCACAAAATGAAAGATAAAAAAGGTGGCACATTCAAGTAATATCACAAATTCAATCAAGTAACAAAAACACTCAAGTACATATCATTCGTACAATAACAATTAGTATAGGTTTCATAAAATCAAATAACATGCAATCTTAATATAAATTAATTCACAACAATTCTATAGGTTTCTAAATTATATTTTAGTCATCACTATTACCATTCATATATTATTAATTAATTATTATGACTTAATAGGGCTCAATAGTACGTAGTAAGCCCCGAATGAACATCTGGGAAGTTCAGTATTCCCGTTCACCCCATGTTATTTTATACTCATAAAATCAAACCTCATCTCACCCCTTACCTTTGCTGATGATTTTTCCCAACGAAGCTGATCCTCTGATTTAGTGTGTTGCGTCTTCGTCAACTACCGTCTCTAATAGTCCGCGAAAGAAAATAAATCAACGCAACAACGAAGTACAAATTAATTATTTGCTCAAATGAATAAATAATTTATATATTAATAGGCTAAATTACATCCGTGGTCCCTTAACTTAATTTCAGGTAACGTTTTAGTCCTTTATCTTTTTTCTTCCCGACTTGGTCCTTTATTTTAATTTTAAGTGACAATTTGATATTTTATGTTTTAAAATTTCAATAATGTTATCCTTTTTTATACAAAAATTCAAAAAAAAAATTTAATCAAAACACATAAAATTAATTATATTCTTCAATATAATACAAATTTCATCAAATTTGTAACACAAATCTTCAAATAAACTCATATTTTCATACTTTATTTGATATTGTTAGGAATAAAGGACTAAATCGGGAAAAAAAAAAGATAAATGACTAAAACGTTACCTGAAATTAAGTTAAGGGACCACATATGTAATTTAGCCTATTAATAATACATAAATAAATTATATGTTATTTTTATTATAATCCAAAAATATATTTAATATCATCGAAAGATACAAATTATTATACTAACCGAAAACAATTTCTAGTTTCTGTTAAAATAAGACAGGATCACATATTTAAATAATTATGGCGTATATTTGTAGGTTGGGTGTTAAAAGTAGAATTAAAGACATCGTTTAGTTAAAAAAAATTCTTTTCTAGAATAAGACTAGTCTAATTACTCATGACTGAATTGTATGTTATTATAATGATAGTACCATTTTTTTCAAGGCCTCTAATTTCTTGCAGAACAACAAAATTTTGATATTATGCATGTAAACCATAACTACTGCGCTCATAAATTCCAATAGGTAAAGAAATAATCATTTGAGGAACAATGGCATATTGATCATGTTAAATAAATCTCCATCAAAC
>NC_021162.2:23753279-23754373 GCF_000331145.2 Cicer arietinum | reverse complement strand
AAATATTAGATAAATCAATGCTTAAGCTATGCAGAAAGAATTGTTTTAAAGGGATTTTCCATTTGAAATCACAGTCCCAATATTTTAGTTTTAATGCTTGGAATATGTAGTTCACCACAACAGAACTCTTTATCAAGGTTTCCCATATACTTTCATCTACATCACAAATATATATCAACAGCATATTGAGAAGGCTAACTATGACTACACCTATACTGCCCATCATTGATATAATTCGATCAACAACCCTATATTGATATAATTGATTGAATTAGGAAAACATACTCCCTTCTTTTTATTCAGACCAAATAGTATCAATTGAGAAACCATATGAGTCTTGGAATCCAAAGGTCAGATACTCAAAACAACATTTAGAACGTGAGAAACCACATTCACTTTGTGTCTGCGAATTTGATGTATTTTAAACTTCTACTCCTGATTGTAAATTGTAGTGTGTACGTGATACTCTTTATAAAAAAAAAATAAAAAAAAAAAATTATTTGGGGTTTAGGGTGTCACAAAAATTATTTTAGAATATATGATAATAAATTTTTTGAATAATTTTTGTTGTATATGTGATTTCTATGATGTGCTAGTTTTATAAATATTAGATTACATGAGCGATATAAATAATAAATATTATGTTTTATTATTTGATATATTTTGAAAAAAATAAATAATTGAATTTTAGTGAAATATATATTTTAAAGAAAAATATTTTATACGATTTTACGTGTACCCAATTAATGTAATACTTTTAGGTGTGCTTGACTGATGTTAAGTATGCACGTAGTTATATTTCAATTATTTATAACTATTTTATATTTTTAGTTATTTTTTATAAATAATTATCTTGAGATAGTAGTAATATTGTGTTTGATTTACATTATTTTTATATATTTGTTATGACATTGTGATTTTATATATATGTATTAAGGTTTAGTAATTGATATAAAGTGTTGATGTTTTATTTACTTATTTTATAATTTCGACTATTCTCTAATGATGGTAATATTTTAATTTGAGTATTTGAAAAAAATAAATGTTATTATAGGGATTATTTTAAATATGAGATTTTTGGTTATTAATGTACT
>NC_021162.2:23748906-23751564 GCF_000331145.2 Cicer arietinum | reverse complement strand
ATTAATTTATATTATATTTCTATAAAATTTGCAGTAGATAAATAAAAATATGTTTCCAAGAAAATAAAAACTTAATTTTTAACTTAGGATATCACGTTTATCAAAAATCAAAAGGAGCACTTTAAACTTGTTTTCTCCGTTAAAATAGTGTAATCTCAATAAGCTTGATTTAAGTATTATTACTTGATTTAATTTAAAAACTTACTAGTACTTCTAAGATTTTCATACAAAATTTCGTTTCAAATTAAATAAGTAAAATACAATTTAAGCCCTTATCCCCGGTATCACCTATATTAATTTATATTATATTTCTATAAAATTTGCAGTAGATAAATAAAAATATGTTTCCAAGAAAATAAAAACTTAATTTTTAACTTAGGATATCACGTTTATCAAAAATCAAAAGGAGCACTTTAAACTTGTTTTCTCCGTTAAAATAGTGTAATCTCAATAAGCTTGATTTAAGTATTATTACTTGATTTAATTTAAAAACATACTAGTACTTCTAAGATTTTCATACAAAATTTTGTTTCAAATTAAATAAGTAAAATACAATTTAAGCCCTTATCCCCGGTATCACCTATCAGAGCATGGTTCCTCCAAAACTTTAACTTCAAGATTCGTTAACCGGTAATGCTCCGATTTTGCAAACACAGGGCCAAGCCAGTCAAAAACAAACAATGAATGATGTGAGTTTCAAAATCATGATGACAGTTTAATAAAATTAAGAAGAACACGCAAACAATCATAATAGAACCGTATCATAACACAAACATTCCATCAAGAAAATATCACATTAAAAAGTCAAAAGCACCCAAGAAAAATCAATAAATTTCACAATAACAACAAATTGTCTAAGACAAATTATCACCACACACGATACATATTAATCACAATAAAATGCAATACTATGCATGAGCTTAGACTCTACTTCACAGTGTGGTACCATTCTAACTCTAAAGTACTTGGTTAGGACCTTGATACTATGCCACCATCCCGGTGGACGGACAATTCAAATTGGCCCTGTCCTCATAGATCCCCTCAACTCAACCCGAGACACATATACGTGACAGTCGAGGTAGACGTGTGTTACGTGGTAGCTCCCGACATTTGGAGTGCTACCTCCAAGTCTTCTAGGAATTCCCCACCCGAATACCTCCAATGTCTAACAATCTTGCCTTAAGACTCGACAGCAGACCGCCACGATCAAGCTCATTGAGGTTTACTTCCCCAGAATCACTAGGCTTGGCAGGCCTTGCCTATATGATGAAAAAATAATCTCCACTTCACAAATTCACAATATTTATTTTCTCCTCTCGTTGGTATATGATACTCCATTAAAATCGTCATCTCAAACACAAATTGAAATTGTGACACCCTAAATCCCAAAATAATATATATAATAATTTATATCATATTCCTATAAAAAATTTAGCGGATAAATAAAAATATATTTCCAAGAAAATAAAAACTTTATATTTAATTTAGGATATCTCGTTTCTCAAAAATAAAAATAAAAACACTTTAAACTTATTTTATCCATTAAAATAGTGCAATCTTGGTAAGCTTGATTTAAGTATAATTACTTGATTTAATTCTAAAAACTTACTAGTACTTCTAAGGTGTTAATACAAAAATTCGATTCACATTAAATAAGTAAAATACAAATTAAAACCCTTATTTCCGGTATCACCTATTAGAGCGGGGTTGTGACACCCTAAACCCAAATTGAAATAAAAAGTAAAATGCACTAGTTTTGAAAGAGATTCGCAGCGGTTCCCAAATAGAGTATAAAAATTATTCCTTTAAACTATAAGGTTTAGGACGTCACATTCACCCTTACACAAAATACTTGCATAAAAATTTTCAACAAAAAAAATCCTTTAGTATCGAATAGAATTGAGGCTTATTAAATAAAATTTCTGACATAAATACACATTCTAAACTTATAGAAAATTAATTTCTACATCCGAATAAAAGATAAAAATAACACAATTGATTGAACGAATTTACAAAAATCTAAATTAGCTCATAACTCAACAAAATACGACAAATTACTCCCACCCAGTATCACCTATCAGAGCGTGGATCACCAATCGATAACCTGAAATGACTGCGCTCTCGCAAGCGCCAAACACAAGCAACGAGGGGTGAGCTTCGAAAACATGTAATAGTATAAATAACTTGAGAAGAACACGTAAAATATATTAAACACCGTATTATATCAAATCACAATCAACAAGAATAATCAATGTAAAATATTGATACAACCCACAACATCAAGTAACCAAACAAATCAAGTAATATTATGCATGCTCTTATACTCTAGACTCCTTCTCTTTCTTTGGTACCATTCTAACTCTGAAGTACTTGGTTAGGAGGCTTGATACTATACCACCACGTAAGTGGACGAACAATTCAATTTGGCCGTGTCCTCATAGATCCCCTCAACTCAACCCGAGACACATATACGTGACAGTCGAGGTAAACGTGTGTTGCATGGTAGATCCCGACATTAGGAGTGCTACCTTCAAGTCACCTAGGAGTTCCCCACCCGAATACCTCCAAGGTCTAACAATCTTGCCCTAAGGCTCAACAGCAGACCGCCACGATCAGGCTCATTCAATTGTACTTCTCCGGAATCACTAGGCTTGTCAG
>NC_021162.2:23748092-23748685 GCF_000331145.2 Cicer arietinum | reverse complement strand
TTTTATATGCATATCTACATATATTGGATCATTTAATATTTGAAATAAATAATAGTTATGGTATTTTAATAATAATAATGATAATAATAATATCTAATTTATTAGAATAATTGAAAAAAATTATATATTTTCAGACTTAACAATAGCAATTATAAATATATATGAAGAAACTAAATAGTATGCACAAGCTTAGCTACTCCAAGGAGATTACACGTACACGTACTCATACTAAAATTCTTTATTTAGAATTAGTTGATATATATATATATATATATAGTTATAATTATAATTTAAAACGTAATTATTATTATTTTTAATGTAAAACATGAATATTAAAAAGAAATATTAAGAGCAAGAAGGTATGTAAAAAAAAAAAAAAACGCAGAAAGATAAGCCAAAAAACTTACCAACATAACGACTCGAAAATGCTGAGTGGTAACAACAACTCAAAACGCGGCGATGACGGATTTTCATGATCGCTGGAAAATTGAAAGACGACAGATCTAGGATGAAGCGTTTGATGCGTGCATCGCGAAACTATTGTTTTCAACAACCACCGTGGTGATCGGAATCGAGGTCCAAGGCCAGCAATT
>NC_021162.2:23742515-23747768 GCF_000331145.2 Cicer arietinum | reverse complement strand
GGGGGTGCAGCTAGCAATTACCTAGGTGCCAAAAGTAGCAGATTAAAATACTTAAAATGGAGTGGGCCAAAGTCCTTATTAAAACAGAAAAAGGGGGGGTGTAACAAGCAGATCAATGCTGTAGATGAGAAAGTCTGTTGCAGTGTAATAAAGACCCAAATAGATTAAAGAAGTAGAAAATAAGGTGTAAATAGCAGTCTGACCCAAATTTTTTATTTTATAAATATTTTGTTTTTTAAAATCATTAATAATTAAATAATTTATTTTACTCCTCCATACTAAAAACTTGTTCTCTAAAATATTCATATTAAAATAATAATATTTTTTATAAAAATGATTAGATAAAATAGAAAAATACAATATTAACAATTTATCTTATTCACTAAATTAAATATCTATAAACTTATTACATTACATTAAATACACATATAAGGAGAATGAATCATAATAATTTATCAATGTATATTCTAATACATGCAATACTAAATTAAATCTCTAAACTCCTATTAGATAAATAAAATGATTTTTTTATAAAATTTGGGGTATTACAATTCTCCCCTTGTTAATAAAATTTCGTCCTCGAAATTTGACGTGAATAATAACCGAACTAATATCAAACTAACCACCCTCAAGAATCAAACTTAGTCTATAATAATATTTAATGTATTCACTACTCATTTAAGCACCTCATATAAAAATCAATTAGCTTAGCATGATAGGCTAATATGACACAATGAATCATTTAAACAATCGCAACTAGTATTTCAATTAGGAACGAAATACCACAATTACCCACTATAATTTACAAAAGGAGCAAAATTTATAGATTTAGTAACCACCAATTTACTACCTCAAGTTCCATGAAGCAAAAATATGCCAAATGGATTGTTAACTTCAACCAATTACTCAAATAATGACTTTCTAGTTTTACTCTAATTTATTTATTTATTTTATTTTTAATAATATTATGAGTTTTTCAACAAATTTCACTTAAGTAAGAAAGGTAGAGCAATATTTCAATTATTTCATACCTTTAAGAGTTCCAAATTGAGACACACATAAGAATTCATATCATAAGCAATTTCTTAGAACTCAAGAACTAGAGTACATAACCATAGTGGAATAGGACAAATATTTTCACATATTTTCAAAACACACTCCAACCTAATATTCACTCCACATAAACCATTGTCAGCTTCAACACTAATGTCACATAAGAATCATAATCACTCAAATTTTATAAGAAATGAACATGATTTTTATATACTTCAAAAATGAAATTGATAAGTATTCATAACGATAATAACAACGGTTATTATTGCCTCTTTTATCGACGATGAGTCATCAGGGTAGCTAGTCCCTCTTACTCATGTAGTCAACTATTTAAGGTTATCATAACTATAGTTATTCAATTTCGAACATGGGTAATTAAAAGTATTTTTAACGTGGTTTAGGAGTGCGAAGGCGGTGCCACAACTCCTACTCCTTACTTCAAGTTAAAAATTTACTTAATTACACATTCACATTAATTTTTTTTTAACTTACAAATAGTAATAACAATACTTACATCAATATAAAATCAATAATTTGATTGAAGCAATGTAGAACTATTTCACTTTTAGATGTTCTCGACTATTCTAACTCTATACACTAATTCCCAACAATTAGGACACTTCAAACACAAACAATTTAATATTTGCATAATCCTATACACATTCACATACTTAATCCCAAAAGTAGCACCAAAATTTGTGTTCATCTCATAAGTCACGCGACGTAACATATACTCATAGAACTCTAACTACTCCAAATTAATCACGATTATATTTTCTTTTGAACTCCAAATTAAAGGTTACAATAAACTAAAGCAGAGATTTTCAAGTAGCAGATAAGATAAATAATTATTGACGAAAAGATACAACAAGCTACAAAAACAAATTGAATCGGGTAGTACATAAACCACTCTAAAGGTTACACATAATTCTAAAAATTGATTTCTAGACTTGAATTATTATAAAATGTATCACTAATCATTTAGCACAAAAAAAAAAAAATCATTGAGAATTCAAAACTTTTTCTTAAATTACTTTTCAATTAATTATGTCTAAATAGAAACAACTAAAATAAATCACGTTTCTAAATACAATAAAAATAAAATAAATCATTGGTATTTTTTTAAATCTATAAGATTTCTAAAATTTTACTCGTACTTTAATAACCAAAAACACATTTCTAAATAATTAATCACTATAAATTATTTTCAACTTATACTTTGAAAGAAAATTTAAACTACATATATAGATAGATAGGAAATTTTCCAATTAATTAACACTTCCAAAATAGTTCCAATTTATTTTCTTATTTTCTCAAAACTTACAAAAAAAATAAAATTGTATATTTATATACATTAGAGTATTGCACATGACACAAAACATAAGACATACTGGTTACGATAATGAATTACACTAATTTATAAATCTACAAAATAATAGCCTCTTTTCACACTAGCTATTCAACATGCTTATAGATGCATCATTAGGTTCTATCAAGCCACAAAATTGGTCCAAAACATTTTACATCATCAATATTAAAGATTTTAGAGGTTTGTTCTAATCTTAAAAATTGGGCCTCAAATGCAATTTTATAATTAATAAAAATTAATAAAACAAATTTTAGTCACTATACGTAATCCAATCTACATGATGCAATATACAAATATTTCATACACTCTACACATATCAATCTAATGCATAGTATTTTGTTAGGTTATTTCATGTAACAAAAAAAATGTACAAATGTTAACTTCCCATATTAAACTCAAATATACATTTTTGACCGTAAAAACACAACAACTACAATCAAACTCAAAAAAAAAAAAAAAACAAATTAAAACATTCTACTAATAAGATACATCGATTATAGAATCCAAAATTTGGATAACTTTTCAAAAATAATTTTACTATTGAGATGATTTTTAAAAACTTTTGTTTCTCTTTATCCTTTTGTTTTTAAACTAGTAAACATTTTATCATTTGATATAATTTTTTTTTTTACTAGTACTATTATAAACCACTAAAGAGTTCTTAAAATCTAATACTATAACACCAGGTTAAACTCTAATGAGTTCATAATATTATATGATTAAATCAATAATTTCAAATCAATATCTCAACACCTACACGATTCAATATTCACACCAGTTCCCTACAAACCAACGTAACAACAACTCTTCTTGATTTTCTTAAAAACAACACATAGTAAAATATGGTATAGTAAAATATGGTGTAAATTTCTATCTATTTTAAACATTAAATAAAAATCAGTATTGTAGAATTATTGTTATTTTATAAATCAACAAACACTCAACTCATTCTAACCTCTTTAAAGTAATCGGAATTAATTCAAACAAAAGTTAATTTCATTTTACAAAATAAATAAACTTTAACTCCTTTAAAATATCAATTTTTTTTTAAAGTTGTATCAACCTCTAACATTCAAGAATTATTATTATTAATAATATGAATTTGGTTTCATCATCAAGATCAAAACATTAATAATCATGTTACGACCCCAATAGGCATAGCACATCGACATTAGATCAATTAAATAAATAATTTCATACATATAGCTAACTAATCAAAAAAAATATTTTTAACTATTCATGTTAGAATAATATAGTAGAAAATCATACTTAGGCATACAAGCAACAAGTCTCCTTATAATTTATGTAATCATGTCAATGATTCCAATTAACTCATATCTCAACAAATGCACAACACAACAAGAATGAACAAGAAGTTAACTTTAAACATTATCTTCAAAAATAAGAGAATCCACAACACAACAAGAATAAGCAAGTAGTTAACAATTAATAATCATCTTTCAAAAATCATGTATTGCAATGAAAAAAATAGCATTTAGCAAAAGAATAACAGGTCAGCGTTTCAGCACTTGATAGAGAACAAGTAAACACAATTGGCTAAATCTAAAATGACCAACAGACGACTGACACATAACCCACTCGGCCTGATTGGACAGACCTGCTCTAATACCACTAATGTGACACCCTAAACCCAAATTGAAATAAAAAGTAAAATGCACTAGTTTTGAAAGAGATTCGCAGCGGTTCCAAAGTAGAGTATAAAAATTATTCCTTTAAACTATAAGGTTTAGGACGTCACATTCACCCTTACACAAAATACTTGCATAAAAATTTTCAACAAAAAAATCCTTTAGTATCGAATAGAATTGAGGCTTATTAAATAAAAATTTCCGACATAAATACACATTCTAAACTTATAGAAAATTAATTTCTACTTCCGAATAAAAGATAAAAATAACACAATTGATTGAACGAATTTACAAAAATCTAAATTAGCTCATAACTCAACAAAATACGACAAATTACTCCCACCCAGTATCACCTATCAGAACGTGGATCACCAATCGATAACCTGAAATGACTGCGCTCTCGCAAGCGCCAAACACAAGCAACGAGGGGTGAGCTTCGAAAACATGTAATAGTATAAGTAACTTGAGAAGAACACGTAAAATATATTAAACACCGTATTATATCAAATAACAATCAACAAGAATAATCAAGGTAAAATATTGATACAACCCACAACATCAAGTAACCAAACAAATCAAGTAATATTATGCATGCTCTTATACTCTAGACTCCTTCTCTTTCTTTGGTACCATTCTAACTCTGAAGTACTTGGTTAGGAGGCTTGATACTATGCCACCACGTAAGTGGACGGACAATTCAATTTGGCTGTGTCCTCATAGATCCCCTCAACTCAACCCGAGACACATATACGTGATAGTCGAGGTAAACGTGTGTTGCATGGTAGATCCCGACATTTGGAGTGCTACCTCCAAGTCACCTAGGAGTTCCCCACCCGAATACCTCCAAGGTCTAACAATCTTGCCCTAAGGCTCAACAGCAGACCGCCACGATCAGGCTCATTCAATTGTACTTCTCCGGAATCACTAGGCTTGTCAGGCCCTACCTATATGATGACCAAATAATCTCCACTTCAAAACATATCAACATCTATTTTCTCCCCTTGTTGGCCTAGGTTACTCACTCTATTAAGAGAACCATCATTGGCACATGTCAAATTCATCACTATTCAATAAAATGCAATATGCATTTCTTGATATTCATCAAGGCGGTAACATCATAAGTCAACAAACAATCATCAATGCACATTTTCGTAGTCTTATATTACATTCAAAATTAATCAT
>NC_021162.2:23738870-23742325 GCF_000331145.2 Cicer arietinum | reverse complement strand
TAATTTACACTCATGAATTCGAACTCTCTCTCACCCCATACCTTGATTAAAGATTTCACGCAGCCTTAGAGGAGATAGAGAACTTCACATCAGCAACCAAATCGAATAATTTATTGAATGTACGCCTCGCCTTCGTAAATCAGGGTCTTTAGTAGCCCGCCAAGACAATCGAGCAAACATAATAAACCAATAAAAATAATTTATTTACAACTCATAATATAGTCTCAAACATTTCTTTTATAATATATATATTTTTATATGCATATCTACATATATTGGATCATTTAATATTTGAAATAAATAATATTTATGGTATTTTAATAATAATAATGATAATAATAATAATATCTAATTTATTAGAATAATTGAAAAAAATTATATATTTTCAGACTTAACAATAGCAATTATAAATATATATGAAGAAACTAAATAGTATGCACAAGCTTAGCTACTCCAAGGAGATTACACGTACACGTACTCATACTAAAATTCTTTATTTAGAATTAGTTGATATATATATATATATATAGTTGTAATTATAATTTAAAACGTAATTATTATTATTTTTAATGTAAAACATGAATATTAAAAAGAAATATTAAGAGCAAGAAGGTATGTAAAAAAAAAAAACGCAGAAAGATTAGCCAAAAAACTTACCAACATAACGACTCGAAAATGCTGAGTGGTAACAACAACCCAAAATGTGGCGATGACGGATTTTCATGATCGTTGGAAAATTGAAAGACGACAGATCTAGGATGAAGCGTTTGATGCGTGCATCGCGAAACTATTGTTTTCAACAACCACCGTGGTGATCGGAATCGAGGTCCAAGGCCAGCAGTTCGAATCTCCGATTTGGTCGTGGTTTCAAATGCGATTGTTCACGAAATTTAGGAATTGAGCATTGAGTTTGAATATATGGTAGTTACTTACTCACAACGGTGCTTGCAACAGCCACCGAAAGAGGCTTCGCGACGATGTTGATGACGAAGGAGAATGAGTCGCAACTTTGTGATCACGAGGGAAATATGAAATTGATTTTATGAAGGGGATATTGGTGAGGGTTATGTTCCTTTAAATAGTTCATCGAAATGAAGAGGAGAGAGATGTGTGAGAATTTCAATGGCGGCAACGTCTAGAGTGGAAGAAGACTGCATCAGGAAAAAGACTGCGATGCTGGTTTTTAATTTGTGGTGGGGGTGCAACTAAGAATTACCTAGGTGCCAAAAGTAGCAGATTAAAATACTTAAAATGGAGTGGGCCAAAGTCCTTATTAAAACAGAAAAAGGGGGGGGTGTAACAAGCAGATCAATGGTGTAGAGGAGAAAGTCTGTTGCAGTGTAATAAAGACCCAAATAGATTAAAGAAGTAGAAAATAAGGTGTAAATAGCAATCTGACCCAATTTTTTTTTTTAAATATTTTGTTTTTTAAAATCATTAATAATTAAATAATTTATTTTACTCCTCCATACTAAAAACTTGTTCTCTAAAAATTCATATTAAAAATAATAATATTTTTTATAAAAATGATTAGATAAAATAGAAAAATACAATATTAACAATTTATCTTATTCACTAAATTAAATATCTATAAACTTATTACATTACATTAAATACACATATAAGGAGAATGAATCATAATAATTTATCAACGTATATTCTAATACATGCAATACTAAATTAAATCTCTAAAATCCTATTAGATAAATAAAATGATTTTTTTATAAAATTTGGGGTATTACAGGGGTTCCTCCCAAATTTGAACTTCAAGACTCATTAACCTGTAATAACTGCGATTACACAAACGCAGAGACCAACACTACAAGAAATTGAACGTTTAGCGACAGTGAAAATATGTAGGTAAACGTATATAAACCGTAGGGATATGCAAAATTACCTATACCGACGGGTTTTTTTTTCGTGGTATATAACCGCCCAATGCCTACGGATTTTCCCCGTGGCTATAGGATATAGTGACAGAATTTTTTCCGTTGCGGTAAACATTTGATCATACACACAGCGGAATTAAATTGCGGCATACAAGATTAGCAATTACAATTAGATTTATGAGAGATTAACCAAGATGCATGCGATTCAAATTTCCAGTTTAAACAATATTACCTAACACAGAATATGTTTAACATGCATCTAATATTAATCACACATACAAATATTGCAAGATAGAAAATTAAAGGAGTTAAGGGTTAGAGAAGATTGCACCAAGAATTTATCCTGGTTCAGTTGTCAACGAGACAACCTACATCCAGTCCTGACAATCCAATCGGATTTCAGATTTTCTTCTCCAATAGAAAGAATCAATTACAGATTGTCCAGTTTCATCCCCGAAACCTATCTATCTCTAATGATCTCTTTCCTATTGATCACCCTCTGATCCTTGTAGACACTCAGCAGTCTAACACAGAATCAAAGTACGACTCCTTCTTGTTGAGCTCTCTCACCCAAGAAGGTAGCCACCAGTTTCAAGCTGGCTTTCTCGCTTTCGTTTCTTTTCAAAGTATTATTACAAACTGAATAAAAGAAGAACAAAAAGAAGTCTTCAATCTTGGTCAATGTGACTTCTCACGAATCTGGATATTCAAGGATTGTTCATGAGAACATTGTCTTTTCTCTCAAGATTACTTTTCCAGCTCTCTCTCTTTGATTGTTGATAATCTTTTTGCTGTGATCTGAAAAAGCAATCTCAGTGTGTTAACAATATGTTGTTGAGAGTTCTTTTTGTATATCAAGAATATTCAAAGTGTTTATCAGATTGTTGTTGAGAGAATGATTGAAGACACAGTTTATATAGTTTCTGAAAAACATCTTAATGAATCGATTTGCCAATCGATTTCTTAAAGTAATAAAATAGGCCTAATCGATTATCGCGTGTCTTGTTTTTCTTGAATCTTGAAACTACATAAGCCAATCGATTTACCAATCGATTCTTTAAACAAACTCTTTTCAGTGATTATGTTAAGATTTATATGCATCGATTTTGTAATCGATTGCAGGTGTTATGTTCAAAGTAAAACACATACCAATTGATTTCGTAATCGATTCATTAAGTCTCATAATCGACGTGCCAATCGATTTGTATGTATTTGCCTGAAAAGTTCTTACCTGGCGTTAAGTTCAATCGATTTCCCAATCGATTGCAACCAAACTTAACTTGATTGAAATTTCACACAATAGATTGTCCAATCGATTGTGTTTGTCACAGGTGAAGTTATTTTGCAAATAGTACTTAAGCAATCGATTTGCCAATCGATTACCCTCAAAACTGGAGTTTCACTGTGACTTGTATAATCGATTGCCCAATCGATTTGTTTCAATCAGGTTTACTTTGTGAAATGTATAATCGATATGTCAATCGATTAGCCTATAAAACAGGTTGCCACTGACTTGTGCAGTTTTCATTTCTAATTTAGTCAGTCGATTGCCCAATCGATTATACA
>NC_021162.2:23737752-23738370 GCF_000331145.2 Cicer arietinum | reverse complement strand
AAGCATGTATGGTATTAAAGGTATTTCTGAGTTGTAGTGCAAATAGTAAATAATTTATTTATTTAAATGATTTATTTATTTATTTATTATTTATTTCCTTTTTATTATTTATTTATTTATTTATTTATTTATTTATTTATTTATTTATTTATTTATTTACGTATTTACTTATTTATTTATTTATTTATTTATTTGTTATTTATTTTATTATTTATTTATTTATTCATTTTCATTTATTTATTCATTTACTTATTTATTTATTTATTATTTTATTATTTATTCATTTACTTATTTATTTATTATTTATTTTATTATTTAATTATCCATTTATTTATTTATTATATTATTTATTACATTATTTATTATATTATTTATTTATTCATTTACTTATTTATTTATTTATTATTTTATTATTTATTCATTTACTTATTTATTTATTATTTATTTTATTATTTTATTATCCATTTATTTATTTATTATATTATTTATTACATTATTTATTATATTATTTATTTATTCATTTACTTATTTAATTTTTTATTTTATTATCTATTTATTCATTTAATTATTATTTATTCATTATTTATTTTATTATTTACTTATTTATTTATTCATCCA
>NC_021162.2:23716266-23719613 GCF_000331145.2 Cicer arietinum | reverse complement strand
TCCTTTGATCATAGAACACAGGTCTGATATCAGCCTTTAAGTAATCGATTTCCCAATCGATTGACTTAGTTAAAACTTGGTTCTATAACTCAGAAAATCGATTGCCCAGTTGATTTCCCAAATGATTGATTAACATACTTATTTTATGATTTCAGTTTTAATTGGCAAATATTAGATGTGTGAAATTATAATGATGAATCTAACTAATAAATACTAGACACATTTACATATAATCTTCAAGTCTTGTATGATGTGATCAATCTTTGCTTGATTGCTTGAGATCCAAGTTTTGTCCAGGTTTTGTCACATGTGTAGTGTTTGATTCTTTCCAGAAATGTTTCTCAACTCAAACTATTAGATTAATCAGATAATGCATATACATTGTATGTTTGGGAGTTACATCAAAATCACAGAGGCATATAGAGGTATCCTTTATTTCAATTAAAACCAAAACATGAGAGGTTTTTATTTTATTTTCGAAGAGATGGTAAATTATACCATAATTAACGCACAAAATTGTTAACTCCTGGATTTAAACTCGAGACAAGACGTCCAACCTAAAAATATCGGCATTTGCTAGTTGGACTAGGGCTTAAGGATAAAACTTGAGAGATTTATTATAGTATTATTTCAGTTACAAATTTCAATTATAGTATAAGTTTTTTTACATTATTTTAAAATGTGGGAGAACGATAATGACTAAATAAACAATGAAAAAGTACATAAACTCTAATAACCATAACCATGTATCCAAAAAAGGTACAAATTCATACATTTATAAATTCTAGAGGCAATCATATAAGTTTTGAAAAGTACGATCATTAAAATGTCATTGTAACTAAATGGTACAAAGTTTGCAAAACATCCTCTGTTGTACAAATAAATAAAATGAATTTCAACTTCAACACACATAAATATAGAACCTTATTCTTTGATGTCTGAATTCAAGCCTCAAGCCGTCTTATCTGCTACAATTTGCCAGATATAGTGAGTACCAGATTCATCCTCTAATTATATTAGATAATTTAAAGCTTGAGGTGGAACTTGGAAGTGAAAATTTGCCAAAGTTTTATCAAAAGGAAAACTTTTAACTGAGGAAGTTTGATTAGAGAAGTAGTGATAAAGGAAACCTGGAATAAGGAAGTTCTTATTAGAGGAAGTCTAACTAGATAAAGTCTAGTTGGAGGGAGTTTGGGTTAGATATAATCTGATTAGATAAATTCAAAATTAGGGTAAATCTAGATCAAATGTAATCTGATCAGAGGAATGTAATATCAGAGGAAATCTAATCAGAGGAATTCTGATTAGAGGATGTCTGGTTTGATTAGACGGAAAATGGAAGAAATTACCCATTTTGACCCTTGGGCATTACTTATTTATTGCTACTATCCCTTCCTATTCTTATTAAAATATCTTTGTCCTAAATTAATTATGTTAATATTTAAAATCTCTTATTTTTCTAAGTTTTTAAATAAGTGTGTTATTACACAACCAAAATTATCTATTTCATACCATCAAACCAACGGTCTAACTAAAATTTGTATGAGGAAATGCCCTTACCTAGGCTGCTTTATTTCCTAACAATAAAATCTGTATCCACGCACATCGGTCTTAGCTCCACTAAGTCCACACCTCCACCAAATGATTTACCTCTCATTCTTAGTTTCAAACAAACTACTCCTACTCTTAAAAAAAGTTGTGAGGTTGCCTAAAGGTTCACTAAACAAGAAATAAAACGTAGAATATCTTAAATAGCTACACATTTCCACAAAAGAACTAACTATTCATTAAATTTTTTAAACTTTAAAAATTCGCTTAAATTGTTTCTTTCATAAGTCAACACCCAAAAATATAAAAATTAAGTGATCGTGCATAATAAACAGCCCATGACAACTGCTATTATTGTTCCAATAAAATGACAGTATAACCCCACTCTTAAAAGATCAATTAATAATAAATAATTAAAAGTAAAAATTCCAATACTTAGATATTAAAATAAAACTATGACCACATAAAATCAAAATTCCATAATTCAATTATTTATAAAAAAAAATATTATTGTAAATTAAAATTAGCACTTTACAAATGATCTACCACCCATAAAACATATCAAAATTTACTTTTAAGCCATAAAATTTCCAAAAAACTAACTTCAATCGTTAAAATCATCCTAAAACTATTTCTAATCGATTGAATCATAATAATATAAATTTTCAATTGAAATATGATCTAGACATTAAGAAGCAATTTTTCATTGCACAAAAATTGATTGTTGACACAAATAAACTCGTTTGACAAATTAAAATAATTTTTCTAGGTCAATACCATCACGAAATCAAGATAACTATAGAAATAACTACATAGTACTACAATTTTCAATAAGGACTAGAAGTTTAAAATACATCAAATTCGCAGACACAAAGCGAATGTGGTTTCTCACGTTCTAAATGTTGCTTTGAGTATCTGACCTTTGGATTCCAAGACTCGTATGTTTCGAGCCGACTATCAAATCATCTCGGTCTAATTGTGAATGAAGGCGTAGTCATGATTCTATGATAAATGGTTAGAAGAAAGCCAGATGGTTTTTACTCGTTGATTTTCTCTTTTTTTTTTAGTCATAGAAACTTTTGAACGAAATTGAATAAAGTTAAAGTGAGAAGATAATAGAAAAGAAATAATTTGAATGCCAAGATTTTTTTTGTGGTTAATTAATGTTAAAATCTAATAATATTTTTGTCAACAATTTTGGATACTATTAAAAGAAAAAAAACATTTATCAAAGGAATAATTAATAAAATGAAGTGATATAAATTGCGAAGAGAAATTTTTATGGTACAATAAAAAGAAAAAAAAAGGTTTTCAAGATACTTTTTTGTTGTTTACTAAGATGGATGAAACAACAAGGATTGGGTAATTGCAATTCCTCCTAGCTTTATTGTTCTTTGGCCCAAGATAAAACAAAAACCCCAATATTTTTTATAAATTCTAATTTGTAAAATAGTTTAACTAATAACTTTATCATTTAAATAAATAAAGCGAGACAAATTATTATTACAATAGATAACAGAAAGATGATAATTAACACAAACAACATCCAACCAATATATTTTATAATTTTCTAAAGTAACTATATAAATAAAATAGACAACAACCCATAATACAATATAATCATCCAAGATCTAGTCATCATATAATTCCTAGCCAACATAATTATATAAAATAATAATTTTAATTATTTAAATAAAATGAATTTGGTTTTAAATAATAAATAAAGACAATTACTCATAAATACATATAATATTTATAAATATTTTTTAGTGTTACATTAAAATGACATATTTAGTTTT
>NC_021162.2:23715516-23715766 GCF_000331145.2 Cicer arietinum | reverse complement strand
GTTGATCTTGGAACTGTGACAATAATGTGTGACAACACTAGTGCCATAAATATCACAAAGAATTATGTTATGCACTCAAGAACAAAGCATATAGAGATTAGACATCATTTCATTAGAGATCAATACCAAAACGGTAATATCATGCTTGATTATATTAATACATCTGATCAATTAGCTGATATATTTACCAAAGCCCTACCCAAGGAAAGTTTCTTCTATATTAGAATGAAACTTGGTATTATGGATCAAA
>NC_021162.2:23714604-23715186 GCF_000331145.2 Cicer arietinum | reverse complement strand
TAATTCTCTCAGAAATCCAAAGATTTGAGAATTTTTCCAACCTCAAACACGAGCATCGATTTGGTAATCGATTGTATCAAATTACCAAAATTTGTGAGCCAAATAAATCGATTTGGAAGTCGATTAAAATCCCTGTATGGTCAATATCTTCAAAACAATCGATTTGGAAGTCGCTGCTGTTATGAGAAGATTTTCTGAACTGATATGCAAATCGATTTGGACATCGATTTATCCATTAAACGTTTACTTAAGAAATCAATTTGAAATATGACTGTTGCAAAAATAACTAGCCGTTGGAGGCAGTTGTAACGGAAACCTTTCATTTCACTCCAATAACGGTAACAAAATCGATTGGACAATCGACTTTGTGCACACAAATGTGAAATAACATCGATTGAGAAATCGATTCTGAACAGTTCTATATAAATCCCTAAATCGATTTCTCAACCCATTTTCACTATCAATTCACATTTTCACTATCTATCTCTCCCAAACTCGAATTCTCTGTGCACTAATCCTTCTCAAATCTTCTCAAACCACTCAAACTTCCAAAATCTCTACAATGGCAAGAGTAAAGCAGAC
>NC_021162.2:23708060-23713765 GCF_000331145.2 Cicer arietinum | reverse complement strand
ATCTCTCTTCCCATTGGTCAAATGAAGATTCAGCACAGATTGTTGATGTATGTGCTAACTAGGATGTTAGTACCTAGATCAGGGAATCATGTTGTAATTCAAAGGCTTGATATCACTCTTCTTTGGGGCCTTTACAAGGAACTGAAGATGAGTTGGGCTTGGATTGCGCTGGCTAACGTGTTAGAGTCAACACAAGGAAAACAAATGCTCCCCTACCCTCAACTAATAACAAAGATTCTGAGACACTTTAAAATTTCAGTTGTCAATGAAGAATATGTCAAAACAAATCTGATTTTTGGGGAATCAACTGTCAACCAAATGCAGTTGAAAAGGATAAATGGTATTTGGACAAGGGCACAACCAAATAGTGAACAACCTGAGCAAGCTGAACCCCAATTTGAGGTTTTAGCCAAGTTGCTGGAATTTATGGAGTCTCAAGCTAGACACAATGCTAAGGTGGAAGCCTCCCTTGTGCGACTCTAGTCAACCCTCAACTCTATTGTTCAGGATGTAGATGCCATCCAAGAACATTTAGGTCTCAAAATGTCCTTTGAGGACATAGCTGACATTGGCACACAAGTGGCCAATCAGGAAGATGAACCTCCTTCCCCCAATCAGCCCAAGATTAGATTTTTTTGTTTAGGCTTTTGTTTTCTTTGACTGTTTTGTAAATTTTTCAGTATATCTCTTATTCTCTCTTGTATTTTCTTTTTGAATTTAATGACAAAGGGGGAGAATGAATTTAACTTGACTTGTGCTTATGACTTGTGCTTGTGCTTGTGCTTGTGATTATGCATGTGCTTATGCTTAATGAATACTGAAAATTAAATCTGAAAATGAAATTAATTATGAATGCTAAAATTCAGGGGGAGTTTAAATAAGAATGAATTTGAAATTGAAATTAATTATGAATGCTATAATTCAGGGGGAGTTTAAATAAGGATTATTATAAAGTTAAAGTCTTATGTTGAAATGTAAACTCAAAGTTAAATTGTATGTTTGTCATTTAATCAAAAAGGGGGAGATTGTAAGATATATGCCTTTGTGATTTTAATGTAACTCCCAAACATACAATGTATATGCATTATCTGATTAATCTAATAGTTTGAGTTGAGAAACATTTGATCATAGAATCAAACACTACACTTGGACAAAACTTGGATCTCAAGCAATCAAGCAAAGATTGATCATATCATACAAGGCTTGAAGATTATGTGTAAATGTGTCTATTGTTCATAGTGTTTATTAGTTAGATTCATCATTATGATTTCACACATCTAATATTTGCCAATTAAAACTGAAATCATAAAATAAGTATGTTAATCAATCAATTGGGAAATCAACTGGGCAATCGATTTTCTGAGTTATAGAACCAATATTTAACTAAGTCAATCGATTGGGAAATTGATTACTTAAAGGCTGATATCAGGCCTATGTTCTATAATCAAAGGAAATCGATTGAACAATCGATTGATATACTTTTCTTAAGGTACAAGATTCCTACTAATCAATTGGTTAATCGATTTTTTGATTCACAGAACAAAGCTTTAACTGAGACAATCAATTGGATAATCCATTACTTAAAAATGTTTAAATCAGACCTATGTTCTGTGATTAAATGAAATCGATTGGATAATCGATTACTTAAAAATGTTTTATCAGACCTATGTTCTGTGATCAAACAAAATCGATTGGATAATCGATTGCATAAAATGAATCAGTTTATCATTTATCAGAGACATACTACATATTCGATTAGCACAACGATTGTAACTAAATAACTGAGTTACAGGAAGAAATCAGTCGATTGGCAAATCGATTTGATTAAATAACTGAGTTATAGGAGGAAATCAGTCGATTGGCAAATCGATTGGATTAAGTATCTGAGTTACAGGGAGACATTAGCCCATTGCCAAATCGATTATGTTAGTAAACATGAATCGACTAAGTAATCAATTGTTTGATCTTACACTTTGAACAAAACAATTATAAATCGATTACTCAATCGACTCTGAGATGAACTGAGTATAAATTTCTGATTTATGCATTTAAAACATGGATTAGCAAATCAATTAGTTCATCTGTTTTCAAGAATTTAAAGAAAAACAAGAAACGCGAAATCGATTGGGAAATCGATTAAGCTGATAATACACATTAATAAATCGATTGGCAAATCGATTTGTCTAAGTTTTTCTGAAACTATATAAAATGAATCAATCACAATTTTCATAATACTAACAGAATACATAGAAAGAACTGAACTTTTCAAATAATAAACTTTGAGATAAATTGTTATAACTCACAAAACTCTATTGGCAAATATTATGTGTGAGATTTTATAGTGATTGAATAAAGAGTTTTTAGCCTTTTTTTTAAAGAATTTATCTTTCTAAAAGAAAGTGTGTAGAAATCCAGTATTGTAACTGGTGGTTATTTTTTAGGGTGTGTGATCATCTAAAGGAGACCTCAATTTGATCTTGCTAGAGCTTGGCGAGTAGCTCTTAGGGATAAATTGGTTTTGTAGAAGATTGATGTTGAGTTGGATGCATAGGCTGGGAATTGCTGGAAAGTCTGTAAACATACTCAAATCATTTCTAATAAAGGTTGGAATCGGTAATTGATTCCAGGACTGGACGTAGACTATCAAACGGATAGTCGAACCAGTATAAAAATCAAAGGTGCACACTTTTCTATCTCTATACTCTTTATTTTGATAATGCATGTGTTCTTGAAACTTAGTTTTGAATAAATTTTTGAATCTTTTACTGTTAAATTGGAATTAATAATAAACAAGTTGGTTTTGATATTAAGTTCATCACTTAGGAAAGAATTAGATAATCTAGTTGAAAATATTGTATAAAACTTCCTAAGGATAGAGGTCATTTACACCAATTTTTAGGTTGGACGTCTTGTCTCGAGTTTAAATCCAGGAGTTAACAATTTTATGCGCAAATACAACTATATGGTGTAAAAGGGTTTGCACTAACACACTGTCCAAAACCATTTTTATTCGGATATCTTAAATAGCACGTCTTTCTGCATGCTGGGAGTAAACATGAATCTTTTGAGATGAGTTCAATACATATTTTTTGTTGTCCATTCGCACCACTAGTCATAACTGTAACAGTTTAAATAAAACCTGATTATTAGAAAAAAAAATAAAATCTTGTTTATTTAACGTAATGAAAACTATCAACACAAATAGGTGCAAAAAAATTTGTTACAAAAATTTTATACCTGAAAAAATAACGGCAAAGACGATGAATAGAAAGAAATGAAATTTAGCCATTTCAAATAGCTACAATATAAATAGCAATATGAATTATTGTTGTTTCTTTACTATATGATATATCATTGTAAAAATAAAATCAAGGCTTTATAGATAAACAACCAACATTATTAATCATCTAATAAAAGAATTCAACTTTAAAGTTTCCTAAAAGTTTGAATACACCCTTTTAATAATATTTAGGATTAAAATAATATATCTAGTAAAAAAATATATTAAGATAAGATATATTTTAATTTAATATATATTTTACTAATTTTAATTGTCTATTTTTATTAGCTATTTTTAACATCTATTTTGTATTAATTTTGTTGATAAATCTTATTATTTGTATCTTGAAATTTCATTTTTGTATTGCTTTAATTAATATACTTTTTCTTTTCTTTGGACATATCTAAACCATAACAGATAAATATTATATGTATTTATTAGTAATTGAATTTATTTATTATTTAAAATCAAATTCATTTTATTTAAATAATTAGAATTATTATTTTATATAATTATGTTGGCTAGGAATTATATGATGACTAGATCTTGGATGATTATATTGTATTATGGGTTGTTGTCTATTTTATTTATATAGTTACTTTAGAAAATTATAAAATATATTGGTTGGATGTTGTTTGTGTTAATTATCATCTTTCTGTTATCTATTGTAATAATAATTTGTCTCGCTTTATTTATTTAAATGATAAAGTTATTAGTTAAACTATTTTACAAATTAGAATTTATAAAAAATATTGGGGTTTTTGTTTTATCTTGGGCCAAAGAACAATAAAGCTAGGAGGTATTGCTGTTACCCCAGCTTTGTTGTTTCATCCATCTTAGTCAACAACAAAAAAGTGTCTTGAAAACCTTTTATTTTATTTTATTGTCCCATAAAAATTTCTCCTCGCAATTTATATCACTTCAATTTATTAAATTATTCCTTTGATAATTTTTTTTTCTTTTGATACTAACCAAAATTGTTGACAAAAATATTATTAGATTTTAACATTAATTAACCACAAAAAAAATCTTGACATTCAAATTATTTCTTTTCTATTATCTTCTCACTTTAACTTTATTCAATTTCGTTCAAAAGTTTCTATGACTAAAAAAAAAAGAGAAAATCAACGAGTAAAAACCATCTGGCTTTCTTCTAACCATTTATCATAGAATCATGACTACGCCTTCATTACAAAAATATTATTAGATTTTAACATTAATTAACCACAAAAAAAATCTTGACATTCAAATTATTTCTTTTCTATTATCTTCTCACTTTAACTTTATTCAATTTCGTTCAAAAGTTCTATAACTAAAAAAAAAAAGAAGAGAAAATCAACGAGTAAAAACCATATGGCTTTCTTCTAACCATTTATCATAGAATCATGACTACGCCTTCATTCAAAATTGGACCGAGATGATTTGATAGTTGGCTCGAAACATACGAGTCTTGGACTCCAAAGGTCAGATATTTTTAGGTTGGACGTCTTGTCTCGAGTTTAAATCCAGGAGTTAACAATTTTGTGCGTTAATTATGGTATAATTTACCATCTCTTTGAAAATAAAATAAAAACCTCTCAAGTTTTGGTTTTAATTGAAATAAAGGATACCAAAATGCTTAATGCACTTTTAAAACATAAATTGTAAATTTGTGAAATTTATTAACTATATTTTGATATGCTTTTACATTAAATATAGAGCAACTATCATATTTTTGTTCTAGGTTTGACAATCATATGCGCAAATACAACTATATGGTGTAAAAGGGTTTGCACTAACACACTGTCCAAAACCATTTTTATTCGGATATTTTAAATAGCACGTCTTTCTGCATGCCGGGAGTAAACATGAATCTTTTGAGATGAGTTCAATACATCTTTTTTGTTGTCCATTTGCACCAATAGTCATAACTGTAACAGTTTAAATAAAACCTGATTATTAGAAAAAAAATAAAATCTTGTTTATTTAACGTAATGAAAACTATCAACACAAATAGGTGCAAAAAAATTTGTTACACAAATTTTATACCTGAAAAAATAACGGCAAAGACGATGAATAGAAAGAAATGAAATTTAGCCATTTCAAATAGCTACAATATAAATAGCAATATGAATTATTGTTGTTTCTTTACTATATGATATATCATTGTAAAAATAAAATCAAGGCTTTATAGATAAACAACCAACATTATTAATCATCTAATAAAAGAAGTCAACTTTAAAGTTTTCTAAAAGTTTGAATACACTCCTTTAATAATATTTATGATTAAAATAATATATCTAGTAAAAAAATATATTAAGATAATATATATTTTACTTTAATATATATTATACTAATTTTAATTGTCTATTTTTATTAGCTATTTTTAACATCTATTTTGTATTAATTTTATTGATAAATCTTATTATTTGTATTTTTTAAAATC
>NC_021162.2:23706540-23707247 GCF_000331145.2 Cicer arietinum | reverse complement strand
TGTTACCCCATCCTTGTTGTTTCATCCATCTTAGTCAACAACAAAAAAGTATCTTGAAAACCTTTTTTTTCTTTTTATTGTACCATAAAAATTTCTCCTCGCAATTTATATCACTTCATTTTATTAAATTATTCCTTTGATAAATTTTTTTTTCTTTTAATAGTATCCAAAATTGTTGACAAAAATATTATTAGATTTTAACATTAATTAACCACAAAAAAAATATTGGCATTCAAATTATTTCTTTTCTATTATCTTCTCACTTTAACTTTATTCAATTTCGTTCAAAAGTTTCTATGACTAAAAAAAAACAGAGAAAATCAACGAGTAAAAACCATCTGACTTTCTTCTAATCATTTATCATAGAATCATGACTACGCCTTCATTCACAATTGGACCGAGATGATTTGATAGCCGGCTCGAAACATATGAGTCTTGGAATCCAAAGGTCGGATACTCAAAGTAACATTTAGAACGTGAGAAACCACATTCATTTTGTGTCTGCGAATTTGATGTATTTTAAACTTCTACTCCTTATTGTAAATTGTAGTACTATGTAGTTATTTCTATAGTTATCTTGATTTCGTGATGGTATTGACCTAGAAAAATTATTTTAATTTGTCAAACGAGTTTATTTGTGTCAAGAATCAATTTTTGTTCAATGAAAAATTGCTTCTTAATGTCTAGATCATATTTCAATTGAAAAT